>NW_025957734.1:0-32963 GCF_023159225.1 Perognathus longimembris pacificus
TAAGGATTCAGGTCTGTCTGCTGTTTACCTTTGCTCCTGCGCGCACTGCCCTTCTCTCCATATTTATGTGTTTGTTTGTTTGTCTATCTAATCTTTTGGGTTTTTATTTCTAATGAGGTCGACCAGTTGTCTATTTATTATTTTTTTTACTACGCATCAAGCTGCGCTGCTTGTCTTTGCTCCTGTGTGCTCGTGCACTCTCGCCTTTTCCACTTATTTTTATTTTTGATTTCTTTTTGATTTATTTTGTCAATTTTTAAAAAAATACGCATCGTGCTGTGCTGTTTGTGTTTGCTTGAGTGCATTCGCGCGCTCTCGCTTTCTCCACTTTACAATTTTTTTGTTATTATTTATCTATTCCTGAGAGTTTATCTTATTTTTTATTTGTTTATTTAAATGAAGTCGAGCAGTTGCCTGCCCTTCCTTCCATTATCCGTCACCGAGAGAAACTGAACAAAGTTCTGAGGTCGACCTTGTAAAGATAAGGATTCAGGTCTGTCTGCTGTTTACCTTTGCTCCTGCGCGCACTGCCCTTCTCTCCACATTTATGTGTTTGTTTGTTTGTCTATCTAATCTTTTGGGTTTTTATTTCTAATGAGGTCGACCAGTTGTCTATTTATTATTTTTTTTTTACTACGCATCAAGCTGCGCTGCTTGTCTTTGCTCCTGTGTGCTCGCGCACTCTCGCCTTTTCCACTTATTTTTATTTTTGATTTATTTTGTCAATTTAAAAAAAATACGCATCGTGCTGTGCTGTTTGTGTTTGCTTGAGTGCATTCGCGCGCTTTCGATTTCTCCACTTTACAATTTTTTTGTTATTATTCATCTATTCCTGAGAGTTTATCTTATTTTTTATTTGTTTATTTAAATGAAGTCGACCAGTTGCCTGCCCTTCCTTCCATTATCCGTCACCGAGACAAACTGAACAAAGTTCTGAGGTCGACCTTGTAAAGAAAAGGGTTCAGGTCTGTCTGCTGTTTACATTTGCTCCTGCGCGCACTGACCTTCTCTCCACACTTATGTGTTTGTTTCTTTGTCTATCTAATCTTTTGGGTTTTTATTTCTATTGAGGTCGACCAGTTGTCTATTTATTATTTTTTTTACTACGCATCAAGCTGCGCTGCTTGTCTTTGCTCCTGTGTGCTGGCGCACACTCGCCTTTTCCACTTATTTTTATTTTTGATTCATTTTCTCAATTTTTAAAAAAAATACGCATCGTGCTGTGCTGTTTGTGTTTGCTTGAGTGCATTCGCGCGCTCTCGCTTCCTCCACTTTTCAATTTTTTGTTATTATTTATCTATTCCTGAGAGTTTATCTTATTTTTTATTTGTTTATTTAAATGAAGTCGACCAGTTGCCTAACCTTCCTTCCATTATCCGTCACCGAGACAAACTGAACAAAGTTCTGAGGTCGACCTTGTAAAGATAAGGATTCAGGTCTGTCTGCTGTTTACCTTTGCTCCTGCGTGCACTGCCCTTCTCTCCACATTTATGTGTTTGTTTGTTTGTCTATCTAATCTTTTGGGTTTTTATTTCTAATGAGGTCGACCAGTTGTCTATTTATTATTTTTTTTACTACGCATCAAGCTGCGCTGCTTGTCTTTGCTCCTGTGTGCTCGCACACTCTCGCCTTTCCCACTTATTTTTATTTTTGATTTCTTTTTGATTTATTTTGTCAATTTTTAAAAAAATACGCATCGTGCTGTGCTGTTTGTGTTTGCTTGAGTGCATTCGCGCGCTCTCGCTTTCTCCACTTTACAATTTTTTTGTTATTATTTATCTATTCCTGAGAGTTTATCTTATTTTTTATTTGTTTATTTAAATGAAGTCGACCAGTTGCCTGCCCTTCCTTCCATTATCTGTCACCGAGACAAACTGAACAAAGCTGTGAGGTCGACCTTGTAAAGATAAGGATTCAGGTCTGTCTGCTGTTTACCTTTGCTCCTGCACGCACTGCCCATCTCTCCACATTTATGTGTTTGTTTGTTTGTCTATCTAATCTTTTGGGTTTTTATTTCTAATGAGGTCGACCAGTTGTCTATTTATTATTTTTTTTACTACGCATCAAGCTGCGCTGCTTGTGTTTGCTCCTGTGTGTCTCGCGCACTCTCGACTTTTCCACTTATTTTTATTTTTGATTTATTTTTGATTTATTTTGTCAATTTAAAAAAAAATACGCATCGTGCTGTGCTGTTTGTGTTTGCTTGAGTGCATTCGCGCGCTCTCGCTTTCTCCACTTTTCAATTTTTTTCTTATTATTTATCTATTCCTGAGAGTTTATCTTATTTTTTATTTGTTTATTTAAATGAAGTCGACCAGTTGCCTACCCTTCCTTCCATTATCCGTCACCGAGACAAACTGAACAAAGTTCTGAGGTCGACCTTGTAAAGATAAGGATTCAGGTCTGTCTGCTGTTTACCTTTGCTCTTGAGCGCACTGCCCTTCTCTCCACATTTATGTGTTTGTTTGTTTGTCTATCTAATCTTTTGGGTTTTTATTTCTAATGAGGTCGTCCAGTTGTCTATTTATTATTTTTTTTACTACGCATCAAGCTGCGCTGCTTGTCTTTGCTCCTGTGTGCTCGCGCACTCTCGCCTTTTCCACTTATTTTTATTTTTGATTTATTTTTGATTTATGTTGTCAATTTTAAAAAAAAATACGCATCGTGCTGTGCTGTTTGTGTTTGCTTGAGTGCATTCGCGCGCTCTCGCTTTCTCCACTTTACAATTTTTTGTTAATATTTATCTATTCCTGAGAGTTTATCTTATTTTTTATTTGTTTATTTAAATGAAGTCGACCAGTTGCCTGCCCTTCCTTCCTTAATCCGTCACCGAGAAAAACTGAACAAAGTTCTGAGGTCGACCTTGTAAAGATAAGGATTCAGGTCTGTCTGCTGTTTACCTTTGCTCCTGCCCTCACTGCCCTTGTCTCCACATTGATGTGTTTGTTTGTTTGTCTATCTAATCTTTTGGGTTTTTATTTCTAATGAGGTCGACCAGTTGTCTATTTATTATTTTTTTTACTACGCATCAAGCTGCGCTGATGTCTTTGATCCTGTGTGCTCGCGCACTCTCGCCTTTTCCACTTATTTTTATTTTTGATTTATTTTTTAAATTTTAAAAAAAATACGCATCGTGCTGTGCTGTTTGTGTTTGCTTGAGTGCATTCGCGCGCTCTCGCTTTCTCCACTTTACAATTTTTTTGGTATTATTCATCTATTCCTGAGAGTTTATCTTATTTTTTATTTGTTTTTTTAAATGAAGTCGACCGGTTGCCTGCCCTTCCTTCCATTATCCGTCACCGAGACAAACTGAACAAAGTTCTGAGGTCGACCTTGTAAAGATAAGGATTCAGGTCTGTCTGCTGTTTACCTTTGCTCCTGCTCGCACTGCCCTTCTCTCCACAATTATGTGTTTGTTTGTTTGTCTATCTAATCTTTTGGGATTTTATTTCTAATGAGGTCGACCAGTTGTCTATTTATTATTTTTTTTCCTACGCATCAAGCTGCGCTGCTTGTCTTTGCTCCTGTATGCTCGCGCACTCTCGCCTTTTCCACTTATTTTTATTTTTGATTTATTTTTGATTTATTTTGTCAATTTAAAAAAAAATACGCATCGTGCTGTGCTGTTGTGTTAGCTTGAGTGCATTCGGGCGCTCTCGCTTTCTCCACTTTATAATTTTTTTGTTATTATTTATCTATTCCTGAGAGTTTATCTTATTTTTTATTTGTTTATTAAAATGAAGTCGACCAGTTGCCTGCCCTTCCTTCCATTATCCGTCACCGAGACAAACTGAACAAAGTTCTGAGGTCGACCTTGTAAAGATAAGGATTCAGGTCTGTCTGCTGTTTACCTTTGCTCCTGCGCGCACTGCACTTCTCTCCACATTTATGTGTTTGTTTGTTTGTCTATCTAATCTTTTGGGTTTTTATTTCTAATGAGATCGACCAGTTGTCTATTTATTATTTTTTTTACTACGCATCAAGCTGCGCTGCTTGTCTTTGCTCCTGTGTGCTCGCGCACTCTCGCCTTTTCCACTTATTTTTATTTTTGATTTATTTTTGATTTATTTTGTCAATTTTAAAAAAAAATACGCATCGTGCTGTGCTGTTTGTGTTTGCTTGAGTGCATTCGCGCGCTCTCGCTTTCTCCACTTTACAATTTTTTTGTTATTATTTATCTATTCCTGAGAGTTTATCTTATTTTTTATTTGTTTATTTAAATGAAGTCGACCTGTTGCCTGCCCTTCCTTCCATTATCCGTCACCGAGACAAACTGAACAAAGTTCTGAGGTCGACCTTGTAAAGATAAGGATTCAGGTCTGTCTGCTGTTTACCTTTGCTCCTGCGCCCACTGCCCTTCTCTCCACATTTATGTGTTTGTTTGTTTGTCTATCTAATCTTTTGGGTTTTTATTTCTAATGAGGTCGACCAGGTGTCTATTTATTATTTTTTTTTACTACGCATCAAGCTGCGCTGCTTGTCTTTGCTCCTGTGTGCAAGCGCACTCTCGCCTTTTCCACTTATTTTTATTTTTGATTTATTTTGTCAATTTAAAAAAAAATACGCATCGTGCTGTGCTGTTTGTGTTTGCTTGAGTGCATTCGCGCGCTCTCGCTTTCTCCACTTTACAATTTTTTTGTTATTATTTATCTATTCCTTAGAGTTTAACTTATTTTTTATTTGTTTATTTAAATGAAGTCGACCAGTTGCCTGCCCTTCCTTCCATTATCCGTCACCGAGACAAACTGAACAAAGTTCTGAGGTCGACCTTGTAAAGATAAGGATTCAGGTCTGTCTGCTGTTTACCTTTGCTCCTGCCCGCACTGCCCTTCTCTCCACATTTATGTGTTTGTTTGTTTGTCTATCTAATCTTTTGGGTTTTTATTTCTAATGAGGTCGACCAGTTGTCTATTTATTATTTTTTTTACTACGCATCAAGCTGCACTGCTTGTCTTTGCTCCTGTGGGCTCGCGCACTCTCGCCTTTTCCACTTATTTTTATTTTTGATTTATTTTTGATTTATTTTGTCAATTAAAAAAAAATACGCATCGTGCTGTGCTGTTTGTGTTTGCCGGAGTGCATTCGCGCGCTCTCGCTTTCTCCACGTTACAATGTTTTTGTTATTATTTATCTATTCCTGAGAGTTTATCTTATTTTTTATTTGTTTATTTAAATGAAGTCGACCAGTTGCCTACCCTTCCTTCCATTATCCGTCACCGAGACAAACTGAACAAAGTTCTGAGGTCGACCTTGTAAAGATAAGGATTCAGGTCTGTCTGCTGTTTAACTTTGCCCCTGCGCGCACTGCCCTTCTCTCCACATTTATGTGTTTGTTTGTTTGTCTATCTAATCTTTTGGGTTTTTATTTCTAATGAGGTCGACCAGTTGTCTATTTATTATTTTTTTTTACTACGCATCAAGCTGCGCTGCTTGTCTTTGCTCCTGTGTGCTCGCGCACTCTCGCCTTTTCCACTTATTTTTATTTTTGATTTATTTTTTCAATTTTAAAAAAAATACGCATCGTGCTGTGCTGTTTGTGTTAGCTTGAGTGCATTCGGGCGCTCTCGCTTTTTCCACTTTATAATTTTTTTGTTATTATTTATCTATTCCTGAGAGTTTATCTTATTTTTTATTTGTTTATTAAAATGAAGTCGACCAGTTGCCTGCCCTTCCTTCCATTATCCGTCACCGAGACAAACTGAACAAAGTTCTGAGGTCGACCTTGTAAAGATAAGGATTCAGGTCTGTCTGCTGTTTACCTTTGCTCCTGCGCGCACTGCCCTTCTCTCCACATTTATGTGTTTGTTTGTTTGTCTATCTAATCTTTTGGGTTTTTATTTCTAATGAGGTCGACCAGTTGTCTATTTATTATTTTTTTTACTACGCATCAAGCTGCGCTGCTTGTCTTTGCTCCTGTGTGCTCGCGCACTCTCGCCTTTTCCACTTATTTTTATTTTTGATTTATTTTTGATTTATTTTGTCAATTTTAAAAAAAAATTCGCATCGTGCTGTGCTGTTTGTGTTTGCTTGAGTGCATTCGCGCGCTCTCGCTTTCTCCACTTTACAATTTTTTTGTTATTATTTATCTATTCCTGAGAGTTTATCTTATTTTTTATTTGTTTATTTAAATGAAGTCGACCTGTTGCCTGCCCTTCCTTCCATTATCCGTCACCGAGACAAACTGAACAAAGTTCTGAGGTCGACCTTGTAAAGATAAGGATTCAGGTCTGTCTGCTGTTTACCTTTGCTCCTGCGCCCACTGCCCTTCTCTCCACATTTATGTGTTTGTTTGTTTGTCTATCTAATCTTTTGGGTTTTTATTTCTAATGAGGTAGACCAGTTGTCTATTTATTATTTTTTTTTACTACGCATCAAGCTGCGCTGCTTGTCTTTGCTCCTGTGTGCAAGCGCACTCTCGCCTTTTCCACTTATTTTTATTTTTGATTTATTTTGTCAATTTAAAAAAAAATACGCATCGTGCTGTGCTGTTTGTGTTTGCTTGAGTGCATTCGCGCGCTCTCGCTTTCTCCACTTTACAATTTTTTTGTTATTATTTATCTATTCCTTAGAGTTTAACTTATTTTTTATTTGTTTATTTAAATGAAGTCGACCAGTTGCCTGCCCTTCCTTCCATTATCCGTCACCGAGACAAACTGAACAAAGTTCTGAGGTCGACCTTGTAAAGATAAGGATTCAGGTCTGTCTGCTGTTTACCTTTGCTCCTGCCCGCACTGCCCTTCTCTCCACATTTATGTGTTTGTTTGTTTGTCTATCTAATCTTTTGGGTTTTTATTTCTAATGAGGTCGACCAGTTGTCTCTTTATTATTTTTTTTACTACGCATCAAGCTGCACTGCTTGTCTTTGCTCCTGTGTGCTCGCGCACTCTCGCCTTTTCCACTTATTTTTATTTTTGATTTATTTTTGATTTATTTTGTCAATTAAAAAAATACGCATCGTGCTGTGCTGTTTGTGTTTGCCGGAGTGCATTCGCGCGCTCTCGCTTTCTCCACGTTACAATGTTTTTGTTATTATTTATCTATTCCTGAGAGTTTATCTTATTTTTTATTTGTTTATTTAAAAGAAGTCGACCAGTTGCCTGCCCTTCCTTCCATTATCCGTCACTGAGACAAACTGAACAAAGTTCTGAGGTCGACCTTGAAAAGATAAGGATTCAGGTCAGTCTGCTGTTTACCTTTGCTCCTGCGCGCACTGCCCTTCTCTCCACATTGGTGTGTTTGTTTGTTTGTCTATCTAATCTTTTGGGTTTTTATTACTAATGAGGTCGACTAGTTGTCTATTTATTATTTTTTTTACTACGCATCAAGCTGCGCTGCTTGTCTTTGCTCCTGTGTGCTCGCGCACTCTCGCCTTTTCCACTTATTTTTATTTTTGATTTATTTTTGTCAATTTAAAAAAAATACGCATCGTGCTGTGCTGTTTGTGTTTGCTTTAGTGCATTCGCGCGCTCTCGCTTTCTCCACTTTACAATTTTTTTGTTATTATTTATCTATTCCTGAGAGTTTATTTTATTTTTTATTTGTTTATTTAAATGAAGTCGACCAGTTGCCTGCTCTTCCTTCCATTATCCGTCACCGAGACAAACTGAACAAAGTTCTGAGGTCGACCTTGTAAAGATAAGGATTCAGGTCTGTATGCTGTTTACCTTTGCTCCTGCGCGCACTGCCCTTCTCTCCACATTGATGTGTTTGTTTGTTTGTCTATCTAATCTTTTGGGTTTTTATTACTAATGAGGTCGACTAGTTGTCTATTTATTATTTTTTTTACTACGCATCAAGCTGCGCTGCTTGTCTTTGCTCCTGTGTGCTCGCGCACTCTCGCCTTTTCCACTTATTTTTATTTTTGATTTATTTTTCAATTTTTAAAAAAAATACGCATCGTGCTGTGCTGTTTGTGTTTGCTTGAGTGCATTCGCGCGCTCTCGCTTTCTCCACTTTACATTTTTTTTGTTATTTTTTATCTATTCCTGAGAGTTTATCTTATTTTTTATTTGTTTTATTTAAATGAAGTCGACCAGTTGCCTGCCCTTCCTTCCATTATCCGTCACCGAGACAAACTGAACAAAGTTGTGAGGTCGGCCTTGTAAAGATAAGGATTCAGGTCTGTCTGCTGTTTACCTTTGCTCCTGCGCGCACTGCCCTTCTCTCCACATTTATGTGTTTGTTGTTTGTCTATCTAATCTTTTGGGTTTTTATTTCTAATGAGGTCGACCAGTTGTCTATTTATTATTTTTTTTACTACGCATCAAACTGCGATGCTTGTCTTTGCTCCTGTGTGCTCGCGCACTCTCGCCTTTTCCACTTATTTTTATTTTTGATTTATTTTTTCAATTTAAAAAAAAATACGCATCGTGCTGTGCTGTTTGTGTTTGCTTGAGTGCATTCGCGCGCTCTCGCTTTCTCCACTTTACAATTTTTTTGTTATTATTTATCTATTCCTGAGAGTTTATCTTATTTTTTATTTGTTTATTTAAATGAAGTCGACCAGTTGCCTGCCCTTCCTTCCATTATCCGTCACCGAGATAAACTGAACAAAGTTCTGAGGTCGACCTTGTAAAGATAAGGATTCAGGTCTGTCTGCTGTTTACCTTTGCTCCTGCGCGCACTGCCCTTCTCTCCACATTTATGTGTTTGTTTGTTTGTCTATCTAATCTGTTGGGTTTTTATTTCTAATGAGGTCGACCAGTTGTCTATTTATTATTTTTTTTACTACGCATCAAGCTGCACTGCTTGTCTTTGCTCCTGTGTGCTAAAGCACTCTCGCCTTTTCCACTTATTGATTTATTTTTTATTTATTTTGTCAATTTTAAAAAAAAACGCATCGTGCTGTGCTGTTTGTGTTTGCTTGAGTGCATTCACGCGCTCTCGCTTTCTCCACTTTACAATTTTTTGTTATTATTTATCTATTCCTGAGAGTTTACCTTATTTTTTTTTGTTTATTTAAATGAAGTCGACCAGTTGCCTGCCCTTCCTTCCATTATCCGTCACCGAGACAAACTGAACAAAGTTCTGAGGTCGACCTTGAAAAGATAAGGATTCAGGTCTGTCTGCTGTTTACCTTTGCTCTGCGCGCACTGCCCTTCTCTCCACATTTATGTGTTTGTTTGTTTGTCTATCTAATCTTTTGGGTTTTTATTACTAATGAGGTCGACTAGTTGTCTATTTATTATTTTTTTTACTACGCATCAAGCTGCGCTGCTTGTCTTTGCTCCTGTGTGATCGCGCACTCTCGCCTTTTCCACTTATTTTTATTTTTGATTTATTTTTGATTTATTTTGTCAATTTTAAAAAAAAATACACATCGTGCTGTGCTGTTTGTGTTTGCTTGAGTGCATTCGCGCGCTCTCGCTTTCTCCACTTTACATTTTTTTTGTTATTTTTTATCTATTCCTGAGAGTTTATCTTATTTTTTATTTGTTTATTTAAATGAAGTCGACCAGTTGCCTGCCCTTCCTTCCATTATCCGTCACCGAGACAAACTGAACAAAGTTGTGAGGTCGGCCTTGTAAAGATAAGGATTCAGGTCTGTCTGCTGTTTACCTTTGCTCCTGCGCGCACTGCCCTTCTCTCCACATTTATGTGTTTGTTTGTTTGTCTATCTAATCTTTTGGGTTTTTATTTCTAATGAGGTCGACCAGTTGTCTATTTATTATTTTTTTTACTACGCATCAAGCTGTGCTGCTTGTCTTTGCTCCTGCGTGCTCGCGCACTCTCGCCTTTCCCACTTATTTTTATTTTTGATTTATTTTTGATTTATTTTTTCAATTTAAAAAAAAATACGCATCGTGCTGTGCTGTTTGTGTTTGCTTGAGTGCATTCGCGCGCTCTCGCTTTCTCCACTTTACAATTTTTTTGGTATTATTCATCTATTCCTGAGAGTTTATCTTATTTTTTATTTGTTTATTTAAATGAAGTCGACCAGTTGCCTGCCCTTCCTTCCATTATCCGTCACCGAGACAAACTGAACAAAGTTCTGAGGTCGACCTTGTAAAGATAAGGATTCAGGTCTGTCTGCTGTTTACATTTGCTCCTGCTCGCACTGCCCTTCTCTCCACATTTATGTGTTTGTTTCTTTTTCTATCTAATCTTTTGGGTTTTTATTTCTATTGAGGTCGACCAGTTGTCTATTTATTATTTTTTTTACTACGCATCAAACTGCGCTGCTTGTCTTTGCTCCTGTGTGCTCGCGCTCATTCGCCTTTTCCACTTATTTTTATTTTTGATTTATTTTCTCAATTTTTAAAAAAAAAAAACGCATCGTGCTGTGCTGTTTGTGTTTGCTTGAGTGCATTCGCGCGCTCTCGCTTTCTCCACTTTACAATTTTTTTGTTATTATTTATCTATTCCTGAGAGTTTATCTTATTTTTTATTTGTTTATTTAAATGAAGTCGACCAGTTGCCTGCCCTTCCTTCCTTAATCCGTCACCGAGACAAACTGAACAAAGTTGTGAGGTCGCCTTGTAAAGATAAGGATTCAGGTCTGTCTGCTGTTTACCTTTGCTCCTGCGCGCACTGCCCTTCTCTCCACATTTATGTGTTTGTTTGTTTGTCTATCTAATCTTTTGGGTTTTTATTTCTAATGAGGTCGACCAGTTGTCTATTTATTATTTTTTTTTTACTACGCATCAAGCTGCGATGCTTGTCTTTGCTCCTGTGTGCTCGCGTACTCTCGCCTTTTCCACTTAATTTTATTTTTGATTCATTTTTTCAATTTTAAAAAAAAATACGCATCGTGCTGTGCTGTTTGTGTTTGCTTGAGTGCATTCGCGCGCTCTCGCTTTTTCCACTTTACAATTTTTTTGTTATTATTTATCTATTCCTGAGAGTTTATCTTATTTTTTATTTGTTTATTTAAATGAAGTCGACCAGTTGCCTGCCCTTTCTTCCATTATCCGTCACCGAGACAAACTCAACAAAGTTCTGAGGTCGACCTTGTAAAGATAAGGATTCAGGTCTGTCTGCTGTTTAACTTTGCTCCTGCGCGCACTGCCCTTCTCTCCACATTTATGTGTTTGTTTGTTTGTCTATCTAATCTTTTGGGTTTTTATTTCTAATGAGGTCGACCAGTTGTCTATTTATTATTTTTTTTTACTACGCATCAAGCTGCGCTGCTTGTCTTTGCTCCTGTGTGCTCGCGCACTCGCCTTTTCCACTTGTTTTTATCTTTGATTTATTTTTGATTTATTTTGTCAATTTAAAAAAAATACGCATCGTGCTGTGCTGTGTGTGTTTGCTTGAGTGCATTCGCGCGCTCTCGCTTTCTCCACTTTACAATTTTTTTGTTATTATTTATCTATTCCTGAGAGTTTATCTTATTTTTTATTTGTTTATTTAAATGAAGTCGACCAGTTGCCTGCCCTTCCTTCCATTATCCGTCACCGATACAAACTGAACAAAGTTCTGAAGTCGACCTTGTAAAGATAAGGATTCAGGTCTGTCTGCTGTTTACCTTTGCTCCTGCGCGCACTGCCCTTCTCTCCACATTTATGTGTTTGTTTGTTTGTCTATCTAATCTGTTGGGTTTTTATTTCTAATGAGGTCGACCAGTTGTCTATTTATTATTTTTTTTTACTACGCATCAAGCTGCACTGCTTGTCTTTGCTCCTGTGTGCTAAAGCACTCTCGCCTTTTCCACTTATTTTTGTTTTTGATTTATTTTTTATTTATTTTGTCAATTTAAAAAAAAAAAACGCATCGTGCTGTGCTGTTTGTGTTTGCTTGAGTGCATTCGCGCGCTCTCGCTTTCTCCACTTTACAATTTTTTTGTTATTATTTATCTATTCCTGAGAGTTTATCTTAGTTTTTATTTGTTTATTTAAATGAAGTCGACCAGTTGCCTGCCCTTCCTTCCTTAATCCGTCACCGAGACAAACTGAACAAAGTTGTGAGGTCGGCCTTGTAAAGATAAGGATTCAGGTCTGTCTGCTGTTTACCTTTGCTCCTGCGCGCACTGCCCTTCTCTCCACATTTATGTGTTTGCTTCTTTGTCTATCTAATCTTTTGGGTTTTTATTTCTAATGAGGTCGACCAGTTGTCTATTTATTATTTTTTTTACTACGCATCAAGCTGCGCTGCTTGTGTTTGCTCCTGTGTGCTCGCGCACTCTCGCCTTTCCCACTTATTTTTATTTTTGATTTATTTTTGATTTATTTTGTCAATTTTAAAAAAAAATACGCATCGTGCTGTGCTGTTTGTGTTTGCTTGAGTGCATTCGCGCGCTCTCGCTTTCTCCACTTTACAATTTTTTTGTTATTATTTATCTATTCCTGAGAGTTTATCTTATTTTTTATTTGTTTATTTAAATGAAGTCGACCAGTTGCCTGCCCTTCCTTCCATTATCTGTCACCGAGACAAACTGAACAAAGTTCTGAGGTCGACCTTGTAAAGATAAGGATTCAGGTCTGTCTGCTGTTTACCTTTGCTCCTGCGCGCACTGCCCTTCTCTCCACATTTATGTGTTTGTTTGTTTGTCTATCTAATCTTTTGGGTTTTTATTTCTAATGAGGTCGACCAGTTGTCTATTTATTATTTTTTTACTACGCATCAAGCTGCGCTGCTTGTGTTTGCTCCTGTGTGCTCGCGCACTCTCGCCTTTTCCACTTATTTTTATTTTTGATTTCTTTTTGATTTATTTTGTCAATTTTTAAAAAAATACGCATCGTTCTGTGCTGTTTGTGTTTGCTTGAGTGCATTCGCGCGCTCTCGCTTTCTCCACTTTACAATTTTTTTTTATTATTTATCTATTCCTGAGAGTTTATCTTATTATTTATTTGTTTATTTAGATGAAGTCGACCAGTTGCCTGCCCTTCCTTCCATTATCCGTCACCGAGACAAACTGAACAAAGTTCTGAGGTCGACCTTGTAAAGATAAGGATTCAGGTCTGTCTGCTGTTTACCTTTGCTCCTGCGCGCACTGCCCTTCTCTCCACATTTATGTGTTTGTTTGTTTGTCTATCTAATCTTTTGGGTTTTTATTTCTAATGAGGTCGACCAGTTGTCTATTTATTATTTTTTTTTACTACGCATCAAGCTGCGCTGCTTGTCTTTGCTCCTGTGTGCTCGCGCACTCTCGCCTTTTCCACTTATTTTTATTTTTGATTTATTTTTTCAATTTTAAAAAAAATACGCATCGTGCTGTGCTGTTTGTGTTTGCTTGAGTGCATTCGCGCGCTCTCGCTTTCTCCACTTTACAATTTTTTTGGTATTATTCATCTATTCCTGAGAGTTTATCTTATTTTTTATTTGTTTATTTAAATGAAGTCGACCAGTTGCCTGCCCTTCCTTCCATTATCCGTCACCGAGACAAACTGAACAAAGTTCTGAGGTCGACCTTGTAAAGATAAGGATTCAGGTCTGTCTGCTGTTTACATTTGCTCCTGGGCGCACTGCCCTTCCCTCCACATTTATGTGTTTGTTTCTTTTTCTATCTAATCTTTTGGGTTTTTATTTCTACTGAGGTCGATCAGTTGTCTATTTATTATTTTTTTTACTACGCATCAAGCTGCGCTGCTTGTCTTTGCTCCTGTGTGCTCGCGCTCACTCGCCTTTTCCACTTATTTTTATTTTTGATTTATTTTGTCAATTTTTAAAAAAAATACGCATCGTGCTGTGCTGTTTGTGTTTGCTTGAGTGCATTCGCGCGCTCTCGCTTTCTCCACTTTACAATTTTTTTGTTGTTATTTATCTATTCCTGAGAGTTTATCTTATTTTTTATTTGTTTTTTTTAAATGAAGTCCACCAGTTGCCTGCCCTTCCTTCCATTATCCGTCACCGAGACAAACTGAACAAATTTCTGAGGTCGACTTTGTAAAGATAAGGATTCAGGTCTGTCTGCTGTTTACCTTTGCTCCTGCGCGCACTGCCCTTCTCTCCACAATTATGTGTTTGTTTGTTTGTCTATGTAATCTTTTGGGATTTTATTTCTAATGAGGTCGACCAGTTGTCTATTTATTATTTTTTTTACTACGCATCAAGCTGCGCTGCTTGTGTTTGCTCCTGTATGCTCGCGCACTCTCGCCTTTTCCACTTATTTTTATTTTTGATTTATTTTTGATTTATTTTGTCAATTTAAAAAAAAATACGCATCGTGCTGTGCTGTTTGTGTTAGCTTGAGTGCATTCGGGCGCTCTCGCTTTCTCCACTTTATAATTTTTTTGTTATTATTTATCTATTCCTGAGAGTTTATCTTATTTTTTATTTGTTTATTAAAATGAAGTCGACCAGTTGCCTGCCCTTCCTTCCATTATCCGTCACCGAGACAAACTGAACAAAGTTCTGAGGTCGACCTTGTAAAGATAAGGATTCAGGTCTGTCTGCTGTTTACCTTTGCTCCTGCGCGCACTACACTTCTCTCCACATTTATGTGTTTGTTTGTTTGTCTATCTAATCTTTTGGGTTTTTATTTCTAATGAGGTCGACCAGTTGTCTATTTATTATTTTTTTTACTACGCATCAAGCTGCGCTGCTTGTCTTTGCTCCTGTGTGCTCGCGCACTCTCGCCTTTCCCACTTATTTTTATTTTTGATTTATTTTTGATTTATTTTGTCAATTTTAAAAAAAAATACGCATCGTGCTGTGCTGTTTGTGTTTGCTTGAGTGCATTCGCGCGCTCTCGCTTTCTCCACTTTACAATTTTTTTGTTATTATTTATCTATTCCTGAGAGTTTATCTTATTTTTTATTTGTTTATTTAAATGAAGTCGACCAGTTGCCTGCCCTTCCTTCCATTATCTGTCACCGAAACAAACTGAACAAAGTTCTGAGGTCGACCTTGTAAAGATAAGGATTCAGGTCTGTCTGCTGTTTACCTTTGCTCCTGCGCGCACTGCCCTTCTCTCCACATTTATGTGTTTGTTTGTTTGTCTATCTAATCTTTTGGGTTTTTATTTCTAATGAGGTCGACCAGTTGTCTATTTATTATTTTTTTACTACGCATCAAGCTGCGCTGCTTGTGTTTGCTCCTGTGTGCTCGCGCACTCTCGCCTTTTCCACTTATTTTTATTTTTGATTTATTTTTTATTTATTTTGTCAATTTTAAAAAAAAATACGCATCGTGCTGTGCTGTTTGTGTTTGCTTGAGTGCATTCGCGCGCTCTCGCTTTCTCCACTTTACAATTTTTTTGTTATTATTTATCTATTCCTGAGAGTTTATCTTATTTTTTATTTGTTTATTTAAATGAAGTCGACCAGTTGCCTGCCCTTCCTTCCATTATCCGTCACCGAGACAAACTGAACAAAGTTCTGAGGTCGACCTTGTAAAGATAAGGATTCAGGTCTGTCTGCTGTTTACCTTTGCTCCAGCGCGCACTACCCTTCTCTCCACAATTATGTGTTTGTTTGTTTGTCTATCTAATCTTTTGGGTTTTTATTTCTAATGAGGTCGACCAGTTGTCTATTTATTATTTTTTTTACTACGCATCAAGCTGCGCTGCTTGTCTTTGCTCCTGTGTGCTCGCGCACTCTCGCCTTTTCCACTTATTTTTATTTTTGATTTATTTTGTCAATTTAAAAAAAAATACGCATCGTGCTGTGCTGTTTGTGTTTGCTTGAGTGCATTCGCGCGCTCTCGCTTTCTCCACTTTACAATTTTTTTGTTATTATTTATCTATTCCTGAGAGTTTATCTTATTTTTTATTTGTTTATTTAAATGAAGTCGACCAGTTGCCTGCCCTTCCTTCCATTATCCGTCACCGAGAGAAACTGAACAAAGTTCTGAGGTCGACCTTGTAAAGATAAGGATTCAGGTCTGTCTGCTGTTTACCTTTGCTCCTGCGCGCACTGCCCTTCTCTCCA
Organism: Perognathus longimembris pacificus; assembly: GCF_023159225.1. Classification (NCBI taxonomy): domain Eukaryota; kingdom Metazoa; phylum Chordata; class Mammalia; order Rodentia; family Heteromyidae; genus Perognathus; species Perognathus longimembris. The sequence continues at coordinate 15,810 of NW_025957734.1, forward strand.
CATTTATGTGTTTGTTTGTTTGTCTATCTAATCTTTTGGGTTTTTATTTCTAATGAGGTCGACCAGTTGTCTATTTATTATTTTTTTTACTACGCATCAAGCTGCTCTGCTTGTCTTTGCTCCTGTGTGCTCGCGCACTCTCGCCTTTTCCACTTATTTTTATTTTTGATTTATTTTTTCAATTTAAAAAAAAATACGCATCGTGCTGTGCTGTTTGTGTTTGCTTGAGTGCATTCGCGCGCTCTCGCTTTCTCCACTTTACAATTTTTTTGTTATTATTTATCTATTCCTGAGAGTTTATCTTATTTTTTATTTGTTTATTTAAATGAAGTCGACCTGTTGCCTGCCCTTCCTTCCATTATCCGTCACCGAGACAAACTGAACAAAGTTCTGAGGTCGACCTTGTAAAGATAAGGATTCAGGTCTGTCTGCTGTTTACCTTTGCTCCTGCGCGCACTGCCCTTCTCTCCACATTTATGTGTTTGTTTGTTTGTCTATCTAATCTTTTGGGTTTTTATTTCTAATGAGGTCGACCAGTTGTCTATTTATTATTTTTTTTTTACTACGCATCAAGCTGCACTGCTTGTCTTTGCTCCTGTGTGCTAAAGCACTCTCGCCTTTTCCACTTATTTTTGTTTTTGATTTCTTTTTGATTTATTTTGTCAATTTAAAAAAAAATACGCATTGTGCTGTGCTGTGTGTGTTTGCTTGAGTGCATTCGCGCGCTCTCGCTTTCTCCACTTTACAATTTTTTTGTTATTATTTATCTATTCCTGAGAGTTTATCTTATTTTTTATTTGTTTATTTAAATGAAGTCGACCTGTTGCCTGCCCTTCCTTCCATTATCCGTCACCGAGACAAACTGAACAAAGTTCTGAGGTCGACCTTGTAAAGATAAGGATTCAGGTCTGTCTGCTGTTTACCTTTGCTCCTGCGCGCACTGCCCTTCTTTCCACATTTATGTGTTTGTTTGTTTGTCTATCTTATCTTTTGGGTTTTTATTTCTAATGAGGTCGACCAGTTGTCTATTTATTATTTTTTTTACTACGCATCAAGCTGCGCTGCTTGTTTTTGCTCCTGTGTGCTCGCGCACTCTCGACTTTCCCACTTATTTTTATTTTTGATTTATTTTTGATTTATTTTGTCAATTTTTAAAAAAAATACGCATCGTGCTGTGCTGTTTGTGTTTGCTTGAGTGCATTCGCGCGCTCTCGCTTTCTCCACTTTACAATTTTTTTGTTATTATTTATCTATTCCTGAGAGTTTATCTTATTTTTTATTTGTTTATTTAAATGCAGTCGACCAGTTGCCTGCCCTTCCTTCCATTATCCGTCACCGAGACAAACTGAACAAAGTTCTGAGGTCGACCTTGTAAAGATAAGGATTCAGGTCTGTCTGCTGTTTACCTTTGCTCCTGCGCGCACTGCCCTTCTCTCCACATTTATGTGTTTGCTTGTTTGTCTATCTAGTCTTTTGGGTTTTTATTTCTAATGAGGTCGACCAGTTGTCTATTTATTATTTTTTTTACTACGCATCAAGCTGCGCTGCTTGTGTTTGCTCCTGTGTGCTCGCGCACTCTCGCCTTTTCCACTTATTTTTATTTTTGATTTATTTTTGATGTATTTTGTCAATTTAAAAAAAATACGCATCGTGTTGTGCTGTTTGTCTTTGCTAGAGTGCATTCGCGCGCTCTCTCTTTCTCCACTTTACAATTTTTTTGTTATTATTTATCTATTCCTGAGAGTTTATCTCATTTTTTATTTGTTTATTTAAATGAAGTCGACCAGTTGCCTGCCCTTCCTTCCATTATCCGTCACCGAGACAAACTGAACAAAGTTCTGAGGTCGACCTTTTAAAGATAAGGATTCAGGTCTGTCTGCTGTTTACCTTTGCTCCTGCGCGCACTACTCTTCTCTCCACAATTATGTGTTTGTTTGCTTGTCTATCTAATCTTTTGGGTTTTTATTTCTAATGAGGTCGACCAGTTGTCTATTTATTATTTTTTTTACTACGCATCAAGCTGCGCTGCTTGTCTTTGCTCCTGTGTGCTCGCGCACTCTCGCCTTTTCCTCTTATTTTTATTTTTGATTTATTTTGTCAATTTTAAAAAAAATACGCATCGTGCTGTGCTGTTTGTGTTTGCTTGAGTGCATTCGCGCGCTCTCGCTTTCTCCACTTTACAATTTTTTTGTTATTATTTATCTATTCCTGAGAGTTTATCTTATTTTTTATTTGTTTATTTAAATGAAGTCGACCAGTTGCCTGCCCTTCCTTCCATTATCCGTCACCGAGACAAACTGAACAAAGTTCTGAGGTCGACCTTGTAAAGATAAGGATTCAGGTCTGTCTGCTGTTTACCTTTGCTCCTGCGTTACTGCCCTTCTCTCCACATTTATGTGTTTGTTTCTTTGTCTATCTAATCTTTTGGGTTTTTATTTCAAATGAGGTCGACGAGTTATCTATTTATTATTTTTTTTACTACGCATCAAGCTGCGCTGCTTGTCTTTGCTCCTGTGTGCTCGCGCACTCTCGCCTTTTCCACTTATTTTTATTTTTGATTTATTTTGTCAATTTTAAAAAAAATACGCATCGTGCTGTGCTGTTTGTGTTTGCTTGAGTGCATTCGCGCGCTCTCGCTTTCTCCACTTTACAATTTTTTTGTTATTATTTATCTATTCCTGAGAGTTTATCTTATTTTTTATTTTTTTATTTAAAAGAAGTCGACCAGTTGCCTGCCCTTCCTTCCATTATCCGTCACCGAGACAAACTGAGCAAAGTTCTGAGGTCGACCTTGTAAAGATAAGGATTCAGGTCTGTCTGCTTTTTACCTTTGCTCCTGCGCGCAATGCCATTCTCTCCACATTTATGTGTTTGTTTGTTTGTCTATCTAATATTTTGGGTTTTTATTTCTAATGAGGTCGACCAGTTGTCTATTTATTATTTTTTTTACTACGCATCAAGCTGCGCTGCTTGTCTTTGCTCCTGTGTGCTCGCGCACTCTCGCCTTTTCCACTTATTTTTATTTTTGATTTATTTTTGATTTATTTTGTCAATTTTAAAAAAAAAATACGCATCGTGCTGTTCTGTTTGTGTTTGCCTGAGTGCATTCGCGCGCTCTCGCTTTCTCCACTTTACAATTTTTTTGTTATTATTTATCTATTCCTGAGTGTTTATCTTATTTTTTATTTGTTTATTTAAATGAAGTCGACCAGTTGCCTGCCCTTCCTTCCATTATCCGTCACCGAGACAAACTGAACAAAGTTCTGAGGTCGAACTTGTAAAGATAAGGATTCAGGTCTGTCTGCTGTTTACCTTTTCTCCTGCGCGCACTGCCCTTCTTTCCACATTTATGTGTTTGTTTGTTTGTCTATCTTATCTTTTGGGTTTTTATTTCTAATGAGGTCGACCAGTTGTCTATTTATTATTTTTTTTACTCCGCATCAAGCTGCGCTGCTTGTCTTTGCTCCTGTGTGCTCGCGCTCACTCGCCTTTTCCACTTATTTTTATTTTTGATTTATTTTCTCAATTTTTAAAAAAAATACGCATCGTGCTGTGCTGTTTGTGTTTGCTTGAGTGCATTCGCGCGCTCTCGCTTTCTCCACTTTACAATTTTTTTGTTGTTATTTATCTATTCCTGAGAGTTTATCTTATTTTTTATTTGTTTTTTTAAATGAAGTCGACCAGTTGCCTGCCGTTCCTTCCATTATCCGTCACCGAGTCAAACTGAACAAAGTTCTGAGGTCGACCTTGTAAAGATAAGGATTCAGGTCTGTCTGCTGTTTACCTTTGCTCCTGCGCGCACTACCCTTCTCTCCACAATTATGTGTTTGTTACTTTGTCTATCTAATCTTTTGGGTTTTTATTTCTAATGAGGTCGACCAGTTGTCTATTTATTATTTTTTTTACTACGCATCAAGCTGCGATGCTTGTCTTTGCTCCTGTGTGCTCGCGCACTCTCGCCTTTTCCACTTATTTTTATCTTTGATTTATTTTTGATTTATTTTGTCAATTTAAAAAAAAATACGCCTCGTGCTGTGCTGTTTGTGTTTGCTTGAGTGCATTCGCGCGCTCTCGCTTTCTCCACTTTACAATTTTTTTGTTATTATTTATCTATTCCTGAGAGTTTATCTTATTTTTTATTTGTTTATTTAAATGAAGTCGACCAGTTGCCTGCCCTTCCTTCCATTATCCGTCACCGAGACAAACTGAACAAACTTCTGAGGTCGACCTTGTAAAGATAAGGATTCAGGTCTGTCTGCTGTTTACCTTTGCTCCTGCGCGCACTGCCCTTCTCTCCACATTTATGTGTTTGTTTGTTTGTCTATCTAATCTTTTGGGTATTTATTTCTAATGAGGTCGACCAGTTATCTATTTATTATTATTTTTACTACGCATCAAGCTGCGCTGCTTGTCTTTGCTCCTGTGTGCTCGCCCACTCTCGCCTTTTCCACTTATTTTTATTTTTGATTTATTTTGTCAATTTAAAAACAAATACCCATCGTGCTGTGCTGTTTGTTTGCTTGAGTGCATTCGCGCGCTCTCGCTTTCTCCAATTTACAATTTTTTTGTTATTATTTATCTATTCCTGAGAGTTTATCTTATATTTTATTTGTTTATTTAAATGAAGTCGACCAGTTGCCTGCCCTTCCTTCCATTATCCGTCACCGAGACAAACTGAACAAAGTTCTGAGGTCGACCTTGTAAAGATAAGGATTCAGGTCTGTCTGCTGTTTACCTTTGCTCCTGCGCGCACTGCCCTTCTCTCCACATTTATGTGTTTGTTTGTTTGTCTATCTAATCTTTTGGGTTTTTATTTCTAATGAGGTCGACCAGTTGTCTATTTATTATTTTTTTTACTACGCATCAAGCTGCGCTGCTTGACTTTGCTCCTGTGTGCTCGCGCACTCTCGCCTTTTCCACTTATTTTTATTTTTGATTTATTTTGTCAATTTAAAAAAAAATACGCATCGTGCTGTCCTGTTTGTGTTTGCTTGAGTGCATTCGCGCGCTCTCGCTTTCTCCACTTTACAATTTTTTTGTTATTATTTATCTATTCCTGAGAGTTTATCTTAGTTTTTATTTGTTTATTTAAATGAAGTCGACCAGTTGCCTGCCCTTCCTTCCATTATCCGTCACCGAGACAAACTGAACAAAGTTCTGAGGTCGACCTTGTAAAGATAAGGATTCAGGTCTGTCTGCTGTTTACCTTTGCTCCTGCGCGCACTGCCATTCTCTCCACATTTATGTGTTTGTTTGTTGGTCTATCTAATCTTTTGGGTTTTTATTTCAAATGAGGTCGACCAGTTATCTATTTATTATTTTTTTTACTACGCATCAAGCTGCGCTGCTTGTCTTTGCTCCTGTGTGCTCGCGCACTCTCGCCTTTTCCACTTATTTTTATTTTTGATTTATTTTGTCAATTTAAAAAAAAATACGCATCGTGCTGTGCTGTTTGTGTTTGCTTGAGTGCATTCGCGCGCTCTCGCTTTCTCCAATTTATAATATTTTTGTTATTATTTATCTATTCCTGAGAGTTTATCTTATTTTTTATTTGTTTATTTAAATGAAGTCGACCAGTTGCCTGCCCTTCCTTCCATTATCCGTCACCGAGACAAACTGAACAAAGTTCTGAGGTCGACCTTGTAAAGATAAGGATTCAGGTCTGTCTGCTGTTTACCTTTGCTCCTGCGCGCACTGCCCTTCTCTCCACATTTATGTGTTTGTTTGTTTGTCTATCTAATCTTTTGGGTTTTTATTTCTAATGAGGTCGACCAGTTGTCTATTTATTATTTTTTTTTACTACGCATCAAGCTGCGCTACTTGTCTTTGCTCCTGTTTGCTCGCGCACTCGCCTTTTCCACTTATTTTTATCTTTGATTTATTTTTGATTTATTTTGTCAATTTAAAAAAAAATACGCATCGTGCTGTGCTGTTTGTGTTTGCTTGAGTGCATTCGCGCGCTCTCGCTTTCTCCACTTTACAATTTTTTTGTTATTATTTATCTATTCCTGATAGTTTATCTTATTTTTTATTTGTTTATTTAAATGAAGTCGACCAGTTGCCTGCCCTTCCTTCCATTATCCGTCACCGATACAAACTGAACAAAGTTCTGAGGTCGACCTTGTAAAGATAAGGATTCAGGTCTGTCTGCTGTTTACCTTTGCTCCTGCGCGCACTGCCCTTCTCTCCACATTTATGTGTTTGTTTGTTTGTCTATCTAATCTTTTGGGTTTTTATTTCTAATGAGGTCGACCAGTTGTCTATTTATTATTTTTTTTACTACGCATCAAGCTGCGCTGCTTATCTTTGCTCCTTTGTGGTCGCGCACTCTCGCCTTTTCCACTTATTTTTATTTTTGATTTATTTTTGATTTATTTTGTCAATTTAAAAAAAATACGCATCGTGCTGTGCTGTTTGTGTTTGCTTGAGTGCATTCGCGCGCTCTCGCTTTCTCCACTTTACAATTTTTTTGTTATTATTTATCTATTCCTGAGAGTTTATCTTATTTTTTATTTTTTTATTTAAAAGAAGTCGACCAGTTGCCTGCCCTTCCTTCCATTATCCGTCACCGAGACAAACTGAGCAAAGTTCTGAGGTCGACCTTGTAAAGATAAGGATTCAGGTCTGTCTGCTTTTTACCTTTGCTCCTGCGCGCAATGCCATTCTCTCCACATTTATGTGTTTGTTTGTTTGTCTATCTAATATTTTGGGTTTTTATTTCTAATGAGGTCGACCAGTTGTCTATTTATTATTTTTTTTACTACGCATCAAGCTGCGCTGCTTGTCTTTGCTCCTGTGTGCTCGCGCACTCTCGCCTTTTCCACTTATTTTTATTTTTGATTTATTTTTGATTTATTTTGTCAATTTTAAAAAAAAATACGCATCGTGCTGTTCTGTTTGTGTTTGCTTGAGTGCATTCGCGCGCTCTAGCTTTCTCCACTTTACAATTTTTTTGTTATTATTTATCTATTCCTGAGAGTTTATCTTATTTCTTATTTGTTTATTTAAATGAAGTCGACCAGTTGCCTGCCCTTCCTTCCATTATCTGTCACCGAGACAAACTGAACAAAGTTCTGAGGTCGAACTTGTAAAGATAAGGATTCAGGTCTGTCTGCTGTTTACCTTTGCTCCTGCGCGCACTGCCCTTCTTTCCACATTTATGTGTTTGTTTGTTTGTCTATCTTATCTTTTGGGTTTTTATTTCTAATGAGGTCGACCAGTTGTCTATTTATTATTTTTTTTACTACGCATCAAGCTGCGCTGCTTGTCTTTGCTCCTGTGTGCTCGCGCACTCTCGCCTTTTCCACTTATTTTTATTTTTGATTTATTTTGTCAATTTTTAAAAAAAATACGCATCGTGCTGTGCTGTTTGTGTTTGCTTGAGTGCATTCGCGCGCTCTCGCTTTCTCCACTTTACAATTTTTTTGTTATTATTTATCTATTCCTGAGAGTTTATCTCATTTTTTATTTGTTTATTTAAATGAAGTCGACCAGTTGCCTGCCCTTCCTTCCATTATCCGTCACCGAGACAAACTGAGCAAAGTTCTGAGGTCGACCTTGTAAAGATAAGGATTCAGGTCTGTCTGCAGTTAACTTTGCTCCTGCACGCACTGCCCTTCTCTCCACATTTATGTGTTTGTTTGTTTGTCTATCTAATCTTTTGGGTTTTTATTTCTAATGAGGTCGACCAGTTGTCTATTTATTATTTTTTTTACTACGCATCAAGCTGCGATGCTTGTCTTTGCTCCTGTGTGCTCGCGCACTCTCGCCTTTTCCACTTATTTTTATCTTTGATTTATTTTTGATTTATTTTGTCAATTTAAAAAAAAATACGCCTCGTGCTGTGCTGTTTGTGTTTGCTTGAGTGCATTCGCGCGCTCTCGCTTTCTCCACTTTACAATTTTTTTGTTATTATTTATCTATTCCTGAGAGTTTATCTTATTTTTTATTTGTTTATTTAAATGAAGTCGACCAGTTGCCTGCCCTTCCTTCCATTATCCGTCACCGAGACAAACTGAACAAACTTCTGAGGTCGACCTTGTAAAGATAAGGATTCAGGTCTGTCTGCTGTTTACCTTTGCTCCTGCGCGCACTGCCCTTCTCTCCACATTTATGTGTTTGTTTGTTTGTCTATCTAATCTTTTGGGTATTTATTTCTAATGAGGTCGACCAGTTATCTATTTATTATTATTTTTACTACGCATCAAGCTGCGCTGCTTGTCTTTGCTCCTGTGTGCTCGCCCACTCTCGCCTTTTCCACTTATTTTTATTTTTGATTTATTTTGTCAATTTAAAAACAAATACCCATCGTGCTGTGCTGTTTGTTTGCTTGAGTGCATTCGCGCGCTCTCGCTTTCTCCAATTTACAATTTTTTTGTTATTATTTATCTATTCCTGAGAGTTTATCTTATATTTTATTTGTTTATTTAAATGAAGTCGACCAGTTGCCTGCCCTTCCTTCCATTATCCGTCACCGAGACAAACTGAACAAAGTTCTGAGGTCGACCTTGTAAAGATAAGGATTCAGGTCTGTCTGCTGTTTACCTTTGCTCCTGCGCGCACTGCCCTTCTCTCCACATTTATGTGTTTGTTTGTTTGTCTATCTAATCTTTTGGGTTTTTATTTCTAATGAGGTCGACCAGTTGTCTATTTATTATTTTTTTTACTACGCATCAAGCTGCGCTGCTTGACTTTGCTCCTGTGTGCTCGCGCACTCTCGCCTTTTCCACTTATTTTTATTTTTGATTTATTTTGTCAATTTAAAAAAAAATACGCATCGTGCTGTCCTGTTTGTGTTTGCTTGAGTGCATTCGCGCGCTCTCGCTTTCTCCACTTTACAATTTTTTTGTTATTATTTATCTATTCCTGAGAGTTTATCTTAGTTTTTATTTGTTTATTTAAATGAAGTCGACCAGTTGCCTGCCCTTCCTTCCATTATCCGTCACCGAGACAAACTGAACAAAGTTCTGAGGTCGACCTTGTAAAGATAAGGATTCAGGTCTGTCTGCTGTTTACCTTTGCTCCTGCGCGCACTGCCATTCTCTCCACATTTATGTGTTTGTTTGTTGGTCTATCTAATCTTTTGGGTTTTTATTTCAAATGAGGTCGACCAGTTATCTATTTATTATTTTATTTACTACGCATCAAGCTGCGCTGCTTGTCTTTGCTCCTGTGTGCTCGCGCACTCTCGCCTTTTCCACTTATTTTTATTTTTGATTTATTTTGTCAATTTAAAAAAAAATACGCATCGTGCTGTGCTGTTTGTGTTTGCTTGAGTGCATTCGCGCGCTCTCGCTTTCTCCAATTTATAATATTTTTGTTATTATTTATCTATTCCTGAGAGTTTATCTTATTTTTTATTTGTTTATTTAAATGAAGTCGACCAGTTGCCTGCCCTTCCTTCCATTATCCGTCACCGAGACAAACTGAACAAAGTTCTGAGGTCGACCTTGTAAAGATAAGGATTCAGGTCTGTCTGCTGTTTACCTTTGCTCCTGCGCGCACTGCCCTTCTCTCCACATTTATGTGTTTGTTTGTTTGTCTATCTAATCTTTTGGGTTTTTATTTCTAATGAGGTCGACCAGTTGTCTATTTATTATTTTTTTTACTACGCATCAAGCTGCGCTGCTTATCTTTGCTCCTTTGTGGTCGCGCACTCTCGCCTTTTCCACTTATTTTTATTTTTGATTTATTTTTGATTTATTTTGTCAATTTAAAAAAAATACGCATCGTGCTGTGCTGTTTGTGTTTGCTTGAGTGCATTCGCGCGCTCTCGCTTTCTCCACTTTACAATTTTTTTGTTATTATTTATCTATTCCTGAGAGTTTATCTTATTTTTTATTTTTTTATTTAAAAGAAGTCGACCAGTTGCCTGCCCTTCCTTCCATTATCCGTCACCGAGACAAACTGAGCAAAGTTCTGAGGTCGACCTTGTAAAGATAAGGATTCAGGTCTGTCTGCTTTTTACCTTTGCTCCTGCGCGCAATGCCATTCTCTCCACATTTATGTGTTTGTTTGTTTGTCTATCTAATATTTTGGGTTTTTATTTCTAATGAGGTCGACCAGTTGTCTATTTATTATTTTTTTTACTACGCATCAAGCTGCGCTGCTTGTCTTTGCTCCTGTGTGCTCGCGCACTCTCGCCTTTTCCACTTATTTTTATTTTTGATTTATTTTTGATTTATTTTGTCAATTTTAAAAAAAAATACGCATCGTGCTGTTCTGTTTGTGTTTGCTTGAGTGCATTCGCGCGCTCTAGCTTTCTCCACTTTACAATTTTTTTGTTATTATTTATCTATTCCTGAGAGTTTATCTTATTTCTTATTTGTTTATTTAAATGAAGTCGACCAGTTGCCTGCCCTTCCTTCCATTATCCGTCACCGAGACAAACTGAACAAAGTTCTGAGGTCGAACTTGTAAAGATAAGGATTCAGGTCTGTCTGCTGTTTACCTTTGCTCCTGCGCGCACTGCCCTTCTTTCCACATTTATGTGTTTGTTTGTTTGTCTATCTTATCTTTTGGGTTTTTATTTCTAATGAGGTCGACCAGTTGTCTATTTATTATTTTTTTTACTACGCATCAAGCTGCGCTGCTTGTCTTTGCTCCTGTGTGCTCGCGCACTCTCGCCTTTTCCACTTATTTTTATTTTTGATTTATTTTGTCAATTTTTAAAAAAAATACGCATCGTGCTGTGCTGTTTGTGTTTGCTTGAGTGCATTCGCGCGCTCTCGCTTTCTCCACTTTACAATTTTTTTGTTATTATTTATCTATTCCTGAGAGTTTATCTTATTTTTTATTTGTTTATTTAAATGAAGTCGACCAGTTGCCTGCCCTTCCTTCCATTATCCGTCACCGAGACAAACTGAACAAAGTTCTGAGGTCGACCTTGTAAAGATAAGGATTCAGGTCTGTCTGCTGTTTACCTTTGCTCCTGCGCGCACTGCCCTTCTCTCCACATTTATGTGTTTGTTTGTTTGTCTATCTAATCTTTTGGGTTTTTATTTCTAATGAGGTCGACCAGTTGTCTATTTATTATTTTTTTTACTACGCATCAAGCTGCGCTGCTTGTCTTTGCTCCTGTGTGCTCGCGCACTCTCGCCTTTTCCACTTATTTTTATTTTTGATTTATTTTTGATATATTTTGTCAATTTTAAAAAAAATTTTCCAATTTACAATTTTTTTGTTATTATTTATCTATTCCTGAGAGTTTATCTTATTTTTTATTTGTTTATTTAAATGAAGTCGACCAGTTGCCTGCCCTTCCTTCCATTATCCGTCACCGAGACAAACTGAACAAAGTTCTGAGGTCGACCTTGTAAAGATAAGGATTCAGGTCTGTCTGCTGTTTACCTTTGCTCCTGCACGCACTGCCCTTCTCTCCACATTTATGTGTTTGTTTGTTTGTCTATCTAATCTTTTGGGTTTTTATTTCTAATGAGGTCGACCAGTTGTCTATTTATTATTTTTTTTACTACGCATGAAGCTGCGCTGCTTGTCTTTGCTCCTGTGTGCTCGCGCATCTCGCCTTTTCCACTTATTTTTATTTTTGATTTATTTTGTCAATTTTTAAAAAAAATACGCATCGTGCTGTGCTGTTTGTGTTTGCTTGAGTGCATTCGCGCGCTCTCGCTTTCTCCACTTTACAATTTTTTTGTTATTATTTATCTATTCCTGAGAGTTTATCTTATTTTTTATTTGTTTATTTAAATGAAGTCGACCAGTTGCCTGCCCTTCCTTCCATTATCCGTCACCGAGACAAACTGAACAAAGTTCTGAGGTCGACCTTGTAAAGATAAGGATTCAGGTCTGTCTGCTGTTTACCTTTGCTCCTGCGCGCACTGCCCTTCTCTCCACATTTATGTGTTTGTTTGTTTGTCTATTTAATCTTTTGGGTTCTTATTTCTAATGAGGTCGACCAGTTGTCTATTTATTATTTTTTTTACTACGCATCAAGCTGCGCTGCTTGTCTTTGCTCCTGTGTGCTCGCGCACTCTCGCCTTTCCACTTATTTTTATTTTTGATTTATTTTTTCAATTTAAAAAAAAATACGCATCGTGCTGTGCTGTTTGTGTTTGCTTGAGTGCATTCGCGCGCTCTCGCTTTCTCCACTTTACAATTTTTTTGTTATTATTTATCTATTCCTGAGAGTTTATCTTATTTTTTATTTTTTTATTTAAAAGAAGTCGACCAGTTGCCTGCCCTTCCTTCCATTATCCGTCACCGAGACAAACTGAGCAAAGTTCTGAGGTCGACCTTGTAAAGATAAGGATTCAGGTCTGTCTGCTGTTTACCTTTGCTCCTGCGCACAATGCCATTCTCTCCACATTTATGTGTTTGTTTGTTTGTCTATCTAATCTTTTGGGTTTTTATTTCTAATGAGGTCGACCAGTTGTCTATTTATTATTTTTTTTACTACGCATCAAGCTGCGCTGCTTGTCTTTGCTCCTGTGTGCTCGCGCACTCTCGCCTTTTCCACTTATTTTTATTTTTGATTTATTTTTGATATATTTTGTCAATTTTAAAAAAAAATACGCATCGTGCTGTGCTGTTTGTGTTTGCTTGAGTGCATTCGCGCGCTCTCGCTTTCTCCAATTTACAATTTTTTTGTTATTATTTATCTATTCCTGAGAGTTTATCTTATTTTTTATTTGTTTATTTAAATGAAGTCGACCAGTTGCCTGCCCTTCCTTCCATTATCCGTCACCGAGACAAACTGAACAAAGTTCTGAGGTCGACCTTGTAAAGATAAGGATTCAGGTCTGTCTGCTGTTTACCTTTGCTCCTGCGCGCACTGCCCTTCTCTCCACATTTATGTGTTTGTTTGTTTGTCTATCTAATCTTTTGGGTTTTTATTTCTAATGAGGTCGACCAGTTATCTATTTATTATTTTTTTTACTACGCATCAGGCTGCGCTGATTGTCCTTGCTCCTGTGTGCTCGCGCACTCTCGCCTTTTCCACTTATTTTTATTTTTGATTTATTTTGTCAATTTAAAAAAAATACGCATCGTGCTGTGCTGTTTGTGTTTGCTTGAGTGCATTCGCGCGCTCTCGCTTTCTCCAATTTACAATTTTTTTGTTATTATTTATCTATTCCTGAGAGTTTATCTTATATTTTATTTGTTTATTTAAATGAAGTCGACCAGTTGCCTGCCCTTCCTTCCATTATCCGTCACCGAGACAAACTGAACAAAGTTCTGAGGTCGACCTTGTAAAGATAAGGATTCAGGTCTGTCTGCTGTTTACCTTTGCTCCTGCGCGCACTGCCCTTCTCTCCACATTTATGTGTTTGTTTGTTTGTCTATCTAATCTTTTGGGTTTTTATTTCTAATGAGGTCGACCAGTTGTCTATTTATTATTTTTTTTACTACGCATCAAGCTGCGCTGCTTGTCTTTGCTCCTGTGTGCTCGCGCACTCTCGCCTTTCCCACTTATTTTTATTTTTGATTTATTTTGTCAATTTAAAAAAAAATACGCATCGTGCTGTGCTGTTTGTGTTTGCTTGAGTGCATTCGCGCTCTCGCTTTCTCCACTTTACAATTTTTTTGTTATTATTTATCTATTCCTGAGAGTTTATCTTATTTTTTATTTGTTTATTTAAATGAAGTCGACCAGTTGCCTGCCCTTCCTTCCATTATCCGTCACCGAGACAAACTGAACAAAGTTCTGAGGTCGACCTTGTAAAGATAAGGATTCAGGTCTGTCTGCTGTTTACCTTTGCTCCTGCGCGCACTGCCCTTCTCTCCACATTTATGTGTTTGTTTGTTTGTCTATCTAATCTTTTGGGTTTTTATTTCTAATGAGGTCGACCAGTTGTCTATTTATTATTTTTTTTACTACGCATCAAGCTGCGATGCTTGTCTTTGCTCCTGTGTGCTCGCGCACTCTCGCCTTTTCCACTTATTTTTATCTTTGATTTATTTTTGATTTATTTTGTCAATTTAAAAAAAAATACGCATCGTGCTGTGCTGTTTGTGTTTGCTTGAGTGCATTCGCGCGCTCTCGCTTTCTCCAATTTACAATTTTTTGTTATTATTTATCTATTCCTGAGAGTTTATCTTATTTTTTATTTGTTTATTTAAATGAAGTCGACCAGTTGCCTGCCCTTCCTTCCATTATCCGTCACGGAGACAAACTGAACAAAGTTCTGAGGTCGACCTTGTAAAGATAAGGATTCAGGTCTGTCTGCTTTTTACCTATGCTCCTGCGCACACTGCCCTTCTCTCCACATTTATGTGTTTGTTTGTTTGTCTATTTAATCTTTTGGGTTTTTATTTCTAATGAGGTCGACCAGTTGTATATTTATTATTTTTTTTACTACGCATCAAGCTGCGCTGCTTGTCTTTGCTCCTGTGTGCTCGCGCAGTCTCGCCTTTTCCACTTATTTTTATTTTTGATTTATTTTTTCAATTAAAAAAAAATACGCATCGTGCTGTGCTGTTTGTGTTTGCTTGAGTGCATTCGCGCGCTCTCGCTTTCTCCACTTTACAATTTTTTTGTTATTATTTATCTATTCCTGAGAGTTTATCTTATTTTTTATTTGTTTATTTAAATGAAGTCGACCAGTTGCCTGCCCTTCCTTCCATTATCCGTCACCGAGACAAACTGAACAAAGTTCTGAGGTCGAACTTGTAAAGATAAGGATTCAGGTCTGTCTGCTGTTTACCTTTGCTCCTGCGCGCACTGCCCTTCTTTCCACATTTATGTGTTTGTTTGTTTGTCTATCTTATCTTTTGGGTTTTTATTTCTTATGAGGTCGACCAGTTGTCTATTTATTATTTTTTTTAATACGCATCAAGCTGCGCTGCTTGTCTTTGCTCCTGTGTGCTCGCGCACTCTCGCCTTTCCCACTTATTTTTATTTTTGATTTATTTTTTATTTATTTTGTCAATTTTTAAAAAAAATACGCATCGTGCTGTGCTGTTTGTGTTTGCTTGAGTGCATTCGCGCGCTCTCGCTTTCTCCACTTTACAATTTTTTTGTTATTATTTATCTATTCCTGAGAGTTTATCTTATTTTTTATTTTTTTATTTAAAAGAAGTCGACCAGTTGCCTGCCCTTCCTTCCATTATCCGTCACCGAGACAATCTGAGCAAAGTTCTGAGGTCGACCTTGTAAAGATAAGGATTCAGGTCTGTCTGCTGTTTACCTTTGCTCCTGCGCGCAATGCCATTCTCTCCACATTTATGTGTTTGTTTGTTTGTCTATCTAATCTTTTGGGTTTTTATTTTTCATGAGGTCGACCAGTTGTCTATTTATTATTTTTTTTACTACGCATCAAGCTGCGCTGCTTGTCTTTGCTCCTGTGTGCTCGCGCACTCTCGCCTTTTCCACTTATTTTTATTTTTGATTTATTTTGTCAATTTAAAAAAAAATACGCATCGTGCTGTGCTGTTTGTTTTTGCGTGAGTGCATTCGCGCGCTCTCGCTTTCTCCAATTTACAATTTTTTTTGTTATTATTTATCTATTCCTGAGAGTTTATCTTATATTTTATTTGTTTATTTAAATGAAGTCGAACAGTTGCCTGCCCTTCCTTCCATTATCCGTCACCGAGACAAACTGAACAAAGTTCTGAGGTCGACCTTGTAAAGATAAGGATTCAGGTCTGTCTGCTGTTTACTTTGCTCCTGCGCGCACTGCCCTTCTCTCCACATTTATGTGTTTGTTTGTTTGTCTATCTAATCTTTTGCGTTTTTATTTCTAATGAGGTCGACCAGTTGTCTATTTATTATTTTTTTTACTACGCATCAAGCTGCGATGCTTGTCTTTGCTCCTGTGTGCTCGCGCACTCTCGCCTTTTCCACTTATTTTTATCTTTGATTTCTTTTTGATTTATTTTGTCAATTTAAAAAAAAATACGCATCGTGCTGTGCTGTTTGTGTTTGCTTGAGTGCATTCGCGCGCCTCCGCTTTCTCCACTTTACAATTTTTTTGTTATTATTTATCTATTCCTGAGAGTTTATCTTATATTTTATTTGTTTATTTAAATGAAGTCGACCAGTTGCCTGCCCTTCCTTCCATTATCCGTCACCGAGACAAACTGAACAAAGTTCTGAGGTCGACCTTGTAAAGATAAGGATTCAGGTCTGTCTGCTGTTTACCTTTGCTCCTGCGCGCACTGCCCTTCTCTCCATATTTATGTGTTTGTTTGTTTGTCTATCTAATCTTTTGGGTTTTTATTTCTAACGAGGTCGACCAGTTGTCTATTTATTATTTTTTTTACTACGCATCAAGCTGGCTGCTTGTCTTTGCCCCTGTGTGCTCGCGCACTCTCGCCTTTTCCACTTATTTTTATTTTTGATTTATTTTGTCAATTAAAAAAAAATACGCATCGTGCTGTCCTGTTTGTGTTTGCTTGAGTGCATTCGCGCGCTCTCGCTTTCTCCACTTTACAATTTTTTTGTTATTATTTATCTATTTCTGAGAGTTTATCTTATTTTTATTTGTTTATTTAAATGAAATCGACCAGTTGCCTGCCCTTCCTTCCATTATCCGTCACCGAGACAAACTGAACAAAGTTCTGAGGTCGACCTTGTAAAGATAAGGATTCAGGTCTGTCTGCTGTTTACCTTTGCTCCTGCGCACACTGCCCTTCTCTCCATATTTATGTGTTTGTTTGTTTGTCTATTTAATCTTTTGGGTTTTTATTTCTAATGAGGTCGACCAGTTGTATATTTATTATTTTTTTTACTACGCATCAAGCTGCGCTGCTTGTCTTTGCTCCTGTGTGCTCGGGCACTCTCGCCTTTTCCACTTATTTTTATTTTTGATTCATTTTGTCAATTAAAAAAAAAATACGCATCGTGCTGTGCTGTTTGTGTTTGCTTGAGTGCATTCGCGCGCTCTCGCTTTCTCCACTTTACAATTTTTTGTTATTATTTATCTATTCCTGAGAGTTTATCTTATTTTTTATTTGTTTATTTAAATGAAGTCGACCAGTTGCCTGCCCTTCCTTCCATTATCCGTCACCAAGACAAACTGAACAAAGTTCTGAGGTCGAACTTGTAAAGATAAGGATTCAGGTCTGTCTGCTGTTTACCTTTGCTCCTGCGCGCACTGCCCTTCTTTCCACATTTATGTGTTTGTTTGTTTGTCTATCTAATCTTTTGGGTTTTTATTTATAATGAGGTCGACCAGTTGTCTATTTATTATTTTA
>NW_025957735.1:0-41327 GCF_023159225.1 Perognathus longimembris pacificus
CGCAGCTTGATGCGTAGTAAAAAAAAATAATAAATAGACAACTGGTCGACCTCATTAGAAATAAAAACCCAAAAGATTAGATAGACAAACAAACAAACACATAAATGTGGAGAGAAGGGCAGTGCGCGCAGGAGCAAAGGTAAACAGCAGACAGACCTGAATCCTTATCTTTACCAGGTCGACCTCAGAACTTTGTTCAGTTTGTCTCGGTGACGGATAATGGAAGGAAGGGCAGGCAACTGGTCGACTTCATTTAAATAAACAAATAAAAAATAAGATAAACTCTCAGGAATAGATAAATAATAACAAAAAAATTGTAAAGTGGAGAAAGCGAGAGCGCGCGAATGCACTCAAGCAAACACAAACAGCACAGCACGATGCGTATTTTTTTTAAATTGACAAAATAAAACAAAAATAAATCAAAAATAAAAATAAGTGGAAAAGGCGAGAGTACGCCAGCACACAGGAGCAAAGACAAGCAGCGCAGCTTGATGCGTAGTAAAAAAAATAATAAATAGACAACTGGTCGACCTCATTAGAAATAAAAACCCAAAAGATTAGATAGACAAACAAACAAACACATAAATGTGGAGAGAAGGGCAGTGCGCGCAGGAGCAAAGGTAAACAGCAGACAGACCTGAATCCTTATCTTTACAAGGTCGACCTCAGAATTTGTTCAGTTTGTCTCGGTGACGAATAATGGAAGGAAGGGCAGGCAACTGCTCGACTTCATTTAAATAAACAAATAAAAAATAAGATAAACTCTCAGGAATAGATAAATAATAACAAAAAAAATTGTAAAGTGGAGAAAGCGAGAGCGCGCGAATGCACTCAAGCAAACACAAACAGCACAGCACGATGCGTATTTTTTTATTAAATTGACAAAATAAATCAAAAATAAAACAAAAATAAAAATAAGTGGAAAAGGCGAGAGTGCGCGAGCACACAGGAGCAAAGACAAGCAGCGCAGCTTGATGCGTAGTAAAAAAAATAATAAATAGACAACTGGTCGACCTCATTAGAAATAAAAACCAAAAGATTAGATACACAAACAAACAAACAAATAAATGTGGAGAGAAGGGCAGTGCGCGCAGGAGCAAAGGTAAACAGCAGACAGACCTGAATCCTTATCTTTACAAGGTCGACCTCAGAACTTTGTTAAGTTTGTCTCGGTGACGGATAATGGAAGGAAGGGCAGGCAACTGGTCGACTTCATTTAAATAAACAAATAAAAAATAAGATAAACTCTCAGGAATAGATAAATAATAACAAAAAAATTGTAAAGTGGAGAAAGCGAGAGCGCGCGAATGCACTCAAGCAAACACAAACAGCACAGCACGATGCGTATTTTTTTAAAAAATTGACAAAATAAATCAAAAATAAATCAAAAATAAAAATAAGTGGAAAAGGCGAGATTGCGCGAGCACACAGGAGCAAAGACAAGCAGCGCAGCTTGATGCGTAGTAAAAAAAAAATAATAAATAGACAACTGGTCGACCTCATTAGAAATAAAAACCCAAAAGATTAGATAGACAAACAAACAAACACATAAATGTGGAGAGAAGGGCAGTGCGCGCAGGAGCAAAGGTAAACAGCAGACAGACCTGAATCCTTATCTTTACCAGGTCGACCTCAGAACTTTGTTCAGTTGTCTCGGTGACGGATAATGGAAGGAAGGGCAGGCAACTGGTCGACTTCATTTAAATAAACAAATAAAAAATAAGATAAACTCTCAGGAATAGATAAATAATAACAAAAAAATTGTAAAGTGGAGAAAGCGAGAGCGCGCGAATGCACTCAAGCAAACACAAACAGCACAGCACGATGCGTATTTTTTTTTAATTGACAAAATAAATCAAAAATAAATCAAAAATAAAAATAAGTGGAAAAGGCGAGAGTGCGCGAGCACACAGGAGCAAAGACAAGCAGCGCAGCTTGATGCGTAGTAAAAAAAATAATAAATAGACAACTGGTCGACCTTATTAGAAATAAAAACCCAAAAGATTAGATAGACAAACAAACAAACACATAATGTGGAGAGAAGGGCAGTGCGCGCAGGAGCAAAGGTAAACAGCAGACAGACCTGAATCCTTATCTTTACCAGGTCGACCTCAGAACTTTGTTCAGTTTGTCTCGGTGGCGGATAATGGACGGAAGGGCAGGCAACTGGTCGACTTCATTTAAATAAACAAATAAAAAATAAGATAAACTCTCAGGAATAGATAAATAATAACAAAAAAATTGTAAAGTGGAGAAAGCGAGAGCGCGCGAATGCACTCAAGCAAACACAAACAGTACAGCACGATGCGTATTTTTTTAAAAAATTGGCAAAATAAATCCAAAATAAATCAAAAATAAAAATAAGTGGAAAAGGCGAGAGTGCGCGAGCACACAGGAGCAAAGACAAGCAGCGCAGCTTGATGCGTAGTAAAAAAAATAATAAATAGACAACTGGTGGACCTCATTAGAAATAAAAACCCAAAAGATTAGATAGACAAACAAACAAACCATAAATTTTGAGAGAAGGGCAGTGCGCGCAGGAGCAAAGGTAAACAGCAGACAGACCTGAATCCTTATCTTTACAAGGTCGACCTCAGAACTTTGTTCAGTTTGTCTCGGTGACGGATAATGGAAGGAAGGGCAGGCAACTGGTCGACTTCATTTAAATAAACAAATAAAAAATAAGATAAACTCTCAGGAATAGATAAATAATAACAAAAAAATTGTAAAGTGGAGAAAGCGAGAGCGCGCGAATGCACTCAAGCAAACACAAACAGCACAGCACGATGCGTATTTTTTTTAATTGACAAAATAAATCAAAAATAAATCAAAAATAAATATAAGTGGAAAAGGCGAGATTGCGCGAGCACACAGGAGCAAAGACAAGCAGCGCAGCTTGATGCGTAGTAAAAAAAAATAATAAATAGACAACTGGTCGACCTCATTAGAAATAAAAACCCAAAAGATTAGATAGACAAACAAACAAACACATAAATGTGGAGAGAAGGGCATGTGCGCGCAGGAGCAAAGGTAAACAGCAGACAGACCTGAATCCTTATCTTTACCAGGTCGACCTCAGAACTTTGTTCAGTTTGTCTCGGTGACGGATAATGGAAGGAAGGGCTGGCAACTTGTCGACTTCATTTAAATAAACAAATAAAAAATAAGATAAACTCTCAGGAATAGATAAAATAATAACAAAAAAATTGTAAAGTGGAGAAAGCGAGAGCGCGCGAATGCACTCAAGCAAACACAAACAGCACAGCACGATGCGTATTTTTTTTAAATTGACAAAATAAAACAAAAATAAATCAAAAATAAAAATAAGTGGAAAAGGCGAGAGTACGCCAGCACACAGGAGCAAAGACAAGCAGCGCAGCTTGATGCGTAGTAAAAAAAATAATAAATAGACAACTGGTCGACCTCATTAGAAATAAAAACCCAAAAGATTAGATAGACAAACAAACAAACACATAAATGTGGAGAGAAGGGCAGTGCGCGCAGGAGCAAAGGTAAACAGCAGACAGACCTGAATCCTTATCTTTACAAGGTCGACCTCAGAATTTGTTCAGTTTGTCTCGGTGACGAATAATGGAAGGAAGGGCAGGCAACTGCTCGACTTCATTTAAATAAACAAATAAAAAATAAGATAAACTCTCAGGAATAGATAAATAATAACAAAAAAATTGTAAAGTGGAGAAAGCGAGAGCGCGCGAATGCACTCAAGCAAACACAAACAGCACAGCACGATGCGTATTTTTTTTTTAAATTGACAAAATAAATCAAAAATAAAACAAAAATAAAAATAAGTGGAAAAGGCGAGAGTGCGCGAGCACACAGGAGCAAAGACAAGCAGCGCAGCTTGATGCGTAGTAAAAAAATAATAAATAGACAACTTGTCGACCTCATTAGAAATAAAAACCAAAAAGATTAGATACACAAACAAACAAACAAATAAATGTGGAGAGAAGGGCAGTGCGCGCAGGAGCAAAGGTAAACAGCAGACAGACCTGAATCCTTATCTTTACAAGGTCGACCTCAGAACTTTGTTAAGTTTGTCTCGGTGACGGATAATGGAAGGAAGGGCAGGCAACTGGTCGACTTCATTTAAATAAACAAATAAAAAATAAGATAAACTCTCAGGAATAGATAAATAATAACAAAAAAATTGTAAAGTGGAGAAAGCGAGAGCGCGCGAATGCACTCAAGCAAACACAACAGCACAGCACGATGCGTATTTTTTAAAAAATTGACAAAATAAATCAAAAATAAATCAAAAATAAAAATAAGTGGAAAAGGCGAGATTGCGCGAGCACACAGGAGCAAAGACAAGCAGCGCAGCTTGATGCGTAGTAAAAAAAATAATAAATAGACAACTGGTCGACCTCATTAGAAATAAAAACCCAAAAGATTAGATAGACAAACAAACAAACACATAAATGTGGAGAGAAGGTCAGTGCGCGCAGGAGCAAAGGTAAACAGCAGACAGACCTGAATCCTTATCTTTACCAGGTCGACCTCAGAACTTTGTTCAGTTTGTCTCGGTGACGGATAATGGAAGGAAGGGCAGGCAACTGGTCGACTTCATTTAAATAAACAAATAAAAAATAAGATAAACTCTCAGGAATAGATAAATAATAACAAAAAAATGTAAAGTGGAGAAAGCGAGAGCGCGCGAATGCACTCAAGCAAACACAAAACAGCACAGCACGATGCGTATTTTTTTTAAATTGACAAAATAAATCAAAATAAATCAAAAATAAAAATAAGTGGAAAAGGCGAGAGTGCACGAGCACACAGGAGCAAAGATAAGCAGCGCAGCTTGATGCGTAGTAAAAAAAATAATAAATAGACAACTGGTCGACCTCATTAGAAATAAAAACCCAAAAGATTAGATAGACAAACAAACAAACACATAAATGTGGAGAGAAGGGCAGTGCGCGCAGGAGCAAAGGTAAAAAGCAGACAGACCTGAATCCTTATCTTTACAAGGTCGACCTCAGAACTTTGTTCAGTTTGTCTCGGTGACGGATAATGGAAGGAAGGGCAGGCAACTGGTCGACTTCATTTAAATAAACAAATAAAAAATAAGATAAACTCTCAGGAATAGATAAATAATAACAAAAAATTGTAAAGTGGAGAAAGCGAGAGCGCGCGAATGCACTCAAGCAAACACAAACAGCACAGCACGATGCGTATTTTTTTTTAAAATTGACAAAATAAATCAAAAATAAATCAAAAATAAAAATAAGTGGAAAAAGGGAGAGTGCGCGAACACACAGGAGCAAAGACAAGCAGCGCAGCTTGATGCGTAGTAAAAAAAATAATAAATAGACAACTGGTCGACCTCTTTAGAAATAAAAACCCAAAAGATTAGATAGACAAACAAACAAAAACATAAATGTGGAGAGAAGGGCAGTGCGCGCAGGAGCAAAGGTAAAGAGCAGACAGACATGAATCCTTACATTTACAAGGTCGACCTCAGAACTTTGTTCAGTTTGTCTCGGTGACGGATAATGGAAGGAAGGGCAGGCAACTGGTCGACTTCATTTAAATAAACAAATAAAAAATAAGATAAACTCTCAGGAATAGATAAATAATAACAAAAAATTGTAAAGTGCAGAAAGCGAGAGCGCGCGAATGCACTCAAGCAAACACAAACAGCACAGCACGGTGCGTATTTTTTTTAAAAATTCACAAAATAAATCAAAAATAAATAAAAAATAAAAATAAGTGGAAAAGGCGAGAGTGCGCGAGCACACAGGAGCAAAGACAAGCAGCGCAGCTTGATGCGTAGTAAAAAAAATAATAAATAGACAACTGGTCGACCTCATTAGAAATAAAAACCCAAAAGATTAGATAGACAAACAAACAAACACATAAATGTGGAGAGAAGGGCAGTGCGCGCAGGAGCAAAGGTAAACAGCAGACAGACCTGAATCCTTATCTTTACAAGGTCGACCTCAGAACTTTGTTCAGTTTGTCTCGGTGACGGATAATGGAAGGAAGGGCAGGCAACTGGTCGACTTCATTTAAATAAACAAATAAAAAATAAGATAAACTCTCCGGAATAGATAAATAATAACAAAAAAATTGTAAAGTGGAGAAAGCGAGAGCGCGCGAATGCACTCAAGCAAACACAAACAGCACAGCACGATGCGTATTTTTTTTTGAAATTGACAAAATAAATAAAAAATAAATCAAAAATAAAAATAAGTGGAAAAGGCGAGAGTGCGCGAGCACACAGGAGCAAAGACAAGCAGCGCAGCTTGATGCGTAGTAAAAAAAATAATAAATAGACAACTGGTCGACCTCATTAGAAATAAAAACCCAAAAGATTAGATAGACAAACAAACAAACACATAAATGTGGACAGAAGGGCAGTGCGCACAGGAGCAAAGGTAAACAGCAGACAGACATGAATCCTTACATTTACAAGGTCGACCTCAGAACTTTGTTCAGTTTGTCTCGGTGACGGATAATGGAAGGAAGGGCAGGCAACTGGTCGACTTCATTTAAATAAACAAATAAAAAATAAGATAAACTCTCAGGAATAGATAAATAATAACAAAAAATTGTAAAGTGCAGAAAGCGAGAGCGCGCGAATGCACTCAAGCAAACACAAACAGCACAGCACGGTGCGTATATTTTTTAAAAATTGACAAAATAAATCAAAAATAAATAAAAAATAGAAATAAGTGGAAAGGCGAGAGTGCGCGAGCACACAGGAGCAAAGACAAGCAGCGCAGCTTGATGCGTAGTAAAAAAAATAAT
Source organism: Perognathus longimembris pacificus (assembly GCF_023159225.1). NCBI lineage: Eukaryota > Metazoa > Chordata > Mammalia > Rodentia > Heteromyidae > Perognathus > Perognathus longimembris. The sequence goes on from NW_025957735.1 coordinate 6,775, forward strand.
AAATAGACAACTGGTCGACCTCATTAGAAATAAAAACCCAAAAGATTAGATAGACAAACAAACAAACACATAAATGTGGAGAGAAGGGCAGTGCGGGCAGGAGCAAAGGTAAACAGCAGACAGACCTGAATCCTTATCTTTACAAGGTCGACCTCAGAACTTTGTTCAGTTTGTCTCGGTGACGGATAATGGAAGGAAGGGCAGGCAACTGGTCGACTTCATTTAAATAAATAAATAAAAAATAAGATAAACTCTCAGGAATAGATAAATAATAACAAAAAATTGTAAAGTGGAGAAAGCGAGAGCGCGCAAATGCACACAAGCAAACACAAACAGCACAGCACGATGCGTATTTTTTTTAAATTGACAAAATAAATCAAAAATAAAAGAAAAATAAAAATAAGTGGAAAAGGCGAAAGTGCGCGAGCACACAGGAGCAAGACAAGCAGCGCAGCTTGATGCGTAGTAAAAAAAATAATAAATAGACAACTGGTCGACCTCATTAGAAATAAAAACCCAAAAGATTAGATAGACAAACAAACAAACAAATAAATGTGGAGAGAAGGGCAGTGCGCGCAGGAGCAAAGGTAAACAGCAGACAGACCTGAATCCTTATCTTTACAAGGTCGACCTCAGAACTTTGTTCAGTTTGTCTCGGTGACGGATAATGGAAGGAAGGGCAGGCAACTGGTCGACTTCATTTAAATAAACAAATAAAAAATAAGATAAACTCTCAGGAATAGATAAATAATAACAAAAAAATTGTAAAGTGGAGAAAGCGAGAGCGCGCGAATGCACTCAAGCAACCACAAACAGCACAGCACGATCCGTATTTTTTTTAAATTGACAAAATAAATCAAAAATAAATCAAAAATAAAAATATGTGGGAAAGGCGAGAGTGCGCGAGCACACAGGAGCAAAGACAAGCAGCGCAGCTTGATGCGTAGTAAAAAAAATATTGAATAGACAACTGGTCGACCTCATTAGAAATAAAAACCCAAAAGATTAGATAGACAAACAAACAAACACATAAATGTGGAGAGAAGGGCAGTGCGGGCAGGAGCAAAGGTAAACAGCAGACAGACATGAATCCTTACATTTACAAGGTCGACCTCAGAACTTTGTTCAGTTTGTCTCGGTGACGGATAATGGAAGGAAGGGCAGGCAACTGGTCGACTTCATTAAATAAACAAATAAAAAATAAGATAAACTCTCAGGGAATAGATAAATAATAACAAAAAATTGTAAAGTGCAGAAAGCGAGAGCGCGCGAATGCACTCAAGCAAACACAAACAGCACAGCACGGTGCGTATTTTTTTTAAAAATTGACAAAATAAATCAAAAATAAATAAAAAATAAAAATAAGTGGAAAAGGCGAGAGTGCGCGAGCACACAGGAGCAAAGACAAGCAGCGCAGCTTGATGTGTAGTAAAAAAAATAATAAATAGACAACTGGTCGACCTCATTAGAATAAAAACCCAAAAGATTAGATAGACAAACAAACAAACACATAAATGTGGAGAGAAAGGCAGTGCGGGCAGGATCAAAGGTAAACAGCTGACAGACCTGAATCCTTATCTTTACAAGGTCGACCTCAGAACTTTGTTCAGTTTGTCTCGGTGACGGATAATGGAAGGAAGGGCAGGCAACTGGTCGACTTCATTTAAATAAATAAATAAAAAATAAGATAAACTCTCAGGAATAGATAAATAATAACAAAAAAATTGTAAAGTGGAGAAAGCGAGAGCGCGCGAATGCACACAAGCAAACACAAACAGCACAGCACGATGCGTATTTTTTTAATTGACAAAATAAATAAAAAATAAATAAAAAATAAAAATAAGTGGAAAAGGTGAGAGTGCGCGAGCACACAGGAGCAAAGACAAGCAGCGCAGCTTGATGCGTAGTAAAAAAAAAATAAATAGACATCTGGTCGACCTCATTAGAAATAAAAACCCAAAAGATTAGATAGACAAACAAACAAACACATAAATGTGGAGAGAAGGGCAGTGCGCGCAGGAGCAAAGGTAAACAGCAGACAGACCTGAATCCTTATCTTTACCAGGTCGACCTCAGAACTTTGTTCAGTTTGTCTCGGTGACGGATAATGGAAGGAAGGGCAGGCAACTGGTCGACTTCATTTAAATAAACAAATAAAAAATAAGATAAACTATCCGGAATAGATAAATAATAACAAAAAAATTGTAAAGTGGAGAAAGCGAGAGCGCGCGAATGCACTCAAGCAAACACAAACAGCACAGCACGATGCGTATTTTTTTTTAAATTGACAAAATAAATCAAAAATAAATCAAAATAAAAATAAGTGGAAAATGCGAGAGGTGCGCGAGGACACAGGAGCAAAGACAAGCAGCGCAGCTTGATGCGTAGTAAAAAAAATAATAAATAGACAACTGGTCGACCTCATTAGAAATAAAAACCCAAAAGATTAGATAGACAAACAAACAAACACATAAATGTGGAGAGAAGGGCAGTGCGCGCAGGAGCAAAGGTAAACAGCAGACAGAGCTGAATCCTTATCTTTACAAGGTCGACCTCAGAATTTGTTCAGTTTGTCTCGGTGACGAATAATGGAAGGAAGGGCAGGCAACTGGTCGACTTCATTTAAATAAACAAATAAAAAATAAGATAAACTCTCAGGAATAGATAAATAATAACAAAAAAATTGTAAAGTGGAGAAAGCGAGAGCGCGAGAATGCACTCAAGCAAACACAAACAGCACAGCACGATGCGTATTTTTTTTTAAATTGACAAAATAAATCAAAATAAAACAAAAATAAAATAAGTGAAAAAGGCGAAAGTGCGCGAGCACACAGGAGCAAAGACAAGCAGCGCAGCTTGATGCGTAGTAAAAAAAATAATAAATAGACAACTGGTCGACCTCATTAGAAATAAAAACCCAAAAGATTAGATAGACAAACAAACAAACAAATAAATGTGGAGAGAAGGGCAGTGCGCGCAGGAGCAAAGGTAAACAGCAGACAGACCTGAATCCTTATCTTTACAAGGTCGACCTCAGAACTTTGTTTAGTTTGTCTCGGTGACGGATAATGGAAGTAAGGGCAGGCAACTGGTCGACTTCATTTAAATAAACAAATAAAAAATAAGATAAACTCTCAGGAATAGATAAATAATAACAAAAAAATTGTAAAGTGGAGAAAGCGAGAGCACGCGAATGCACTCAAGCAACCACAAACAACACAGCACGATCCGTATTTTTTTTAAATTGACAAAATAAATCAAAAATAAATCAAAAATAAAAATATGTGGGAAAGGCGAGAGTGCGCGAGCACACAGGAGCAAAGACAAGCAGCGCAGCTTGATGCGTAGTAAAAAAAATAATAAATAGACAACTGGTCGACCTCATTAGAAATAAAAACCCAAAAGATTAGATAGACAAACAAACAAACACATAAATGTGGAGAGAAGGGCAGTGCGCGCAGGAGCAAAGGTAAACAGCAGACAGACCTGAATCCTTATCTTTACAAGGTCGACCTCAGAACTTTGTTCAGTTTGTCTCGGTGACGGATAATGGAACGAAGGGCAGGCAACTGGTCGACTTCATTTAAATAAACAAATAAAAAATAAGATAAACTCTCAGGAATAGATAAATAATAACAAAAAAATTGTAAAGTGGAGAAAGCGAGAGCGCGCGAATGCACTCAAGCAAACACAAACAGCACAGCACGATGCGTATTTTTTTTAATTGACAAAACAAATCAAAAATAAATAAAAAATAAAAATAAATGGAAAAGGCGAGAGTGCGCGAGCACACAGGAGCAAAGACAAGCAGCGCAGCTTGATGCGTAGTAAAAAAAATAATAAATAGACAACTGGTCGACCTCATTAGAAATAAAAACCCAAAAGATTAGATAGACAAACAAACAAACACATCAATGTGGAGAGAAGGGCAGTGTGGGCAGGAGCAAAGGTAAACAGAAGACAGACCTGAATCCTTATCTTTACAAGGTCGACCTCAGAACTTTGTTCAGTTTGTCTCGGTGACGGATAATGGAAGGAAGGGCAGGCAACTGGTCGACTTCATTTAAATAAACAAATAAAAAATAAGATAAACTCTCAGGAATAGATAAATAATAACAAAAAAATTGTAAAGTGGAGAAAGCGAGAGCGCGAATGCACTCAAGCAAATACAAATAGCACAGCACGATGCGTATTTTTTTTTAAATGGACAAAATAAATCAAAAATAAATCAAAAATAAAAATAAGTGGAAAAGGCGAGAGTGCGCGAGCACACAGGAGGAAAGACAAGCAGCGCAGCTTGATGCGTAGTAAAAAAAATAATAAATAGACAACTGGTCGACCTCATTAGAAATAAAAACCCAAAAGATTAGATAGACAAACAAACAAACACATAAATGTGGAGTGAAGGGCAGTTTGGCAGGAGCAAAGGTAAACAGCAGACAGAACTGAATCCTTATCTTTACAAGGTCGACCTCAGAACTTTGTTCAGTTTGTCTCGGTGACGGATATTGGAGGGAAGGGCAGGCAACTGGTCGACTTCATTTAAATAAACAAATAAAAAATAAGATAAACTCTCAGGAATAGATAAATAATAACAAAGAATTTGTAAAGTCGAGAAAGCTAGAGCGCGCGAATGCACTCAAGGAAACACAAACAGCACAGCACGATGCGTATTTTTTTTAATTGACAAAATAAATCAAAAATAAATAAAAATAAAAATAAGCGGAAAAGGCGAGAGTGCGCGGGCACACAGGAGCAAAGACAAGCGGCGCAGCTTGATGCGTAGTAAAAAAAATAATAAATAGACAACTGGTCGACCTCATTAGAAATAAAAACCCAAAAGATTAGATAGACAAACAAACAAACACATAAATGTGGAGAGAAGGGCAGTGCGGGCAGGAGCAAAGGTAAACAGCAGACAGACCTGAATCCTTATCTTTACAAGGTCGACCTCAGAACTTTGTTCAGTTTGTCTCGGTGACGGATAATGGAAGGAAGGGCAGGGAACTGGTCGACTTCATTTAAATAAACAAATAAAAAATAAGATAAACTCTCAGGAATAGATAAATAATAACAAAAAAATTGTAAAGTAGAGAAAGCGAGAGCGCGCGAATGCACTCAAGCAAACACAAACAGCACAGCACGATGCGTATTTTTTTTTAAATTGGCAAAATAAATCAAAAATAAAACAAAAATAAAAATAAGTGGAAAAGGCAAGAGTGCGCGAGCACACAGGAGCAAAGACAAGCAGCGCAGCTTGATGCGTAGTAAAAAAAATAATAGACAACTGGTCGACCTCATTAGAAATAAAAACCCAAAAGATTAGATACACAAACAAACAAACAAATAAATGTGGGGAGAAGGGCAGTGCGCACAGGAGCAAAGGTAAACAGCAGACAGACCTGAATCCTTATCTTTACAAGGTCGACCTCCGAACTTTGTTCAGTTTGTCTCGGTGACGGATAATGGAAGGAAGGGCAGGCAACTGGTCGACTTCATTTAAATAAACAAATAAAAAATAAGATAAACTCTCAGGAATAGATAAATAATAACAAAAAAATTGTAAAGTGGAGAAAGCGAGAGCGCGCGAATGCACTTAAGCAACCACAAACAGCACAGCACGATCCGTATTTTTTTTAAATTGACAAAATAAATCAAAAATAAATCAAAAATAAAAATAAGTGGGAAATGCGAGAGTGCGCGAGCACACAGGAGCAAAGACAAGCAGCGCAGCTTGATGCGTAGTAAAAAAAATAATAAATAGACAACTGGTCGACCTCATTAGAAATAAAAACCCAAAAGATTAGATAGACAAACAAACAAACACATAAATGTGGAGAGAAGGGGCAGTGCGCGCAGGAGCAAAGGTAAAGAGCAGACAGACCTGAATCCTTCTCTTTACAAGGTCGACCTCAGAACTTTGTTCAGTTTGTCTCGGTGACGGATAATGGAACGAAGGGCAGGCAACTGGTCGACTTCATTTAAATAAACAAATAAAAAATAAGATAAACTCTCAGGAATAGATAAATAATAACAAAAAAATTGTAAAGTGGAGAAAGCGAGAGCGCGCGAATGCACTCAAGCAAACACAAACAGCACAGCACGATGCGTATTTTTTTTAAATTGACAAAATAAATCAAAAATAAATCAAAAATAAAAATAAGTGGAAAAGGCGAGAGTGCGCGAGCACACAGGAGCAAAGACAAGCAGCGCAGCTTGATGCGTAGTAAAAAAAATAATAAATAGACAACTGGTCGACCTCATTAGAAATAAAAACCCAAAAGATTAGATAGACAAACAAACAAACACATAAATGTGGAGAGAAGGGCAGTGCACGCAGGAGCAAAGGTAAACAGCAGACAGACCTGAATCCTTGTCTTTACAAGGTCGACCTCAGAACTTTGTTCAGTTTGTCTCGGTGACGGATAATGGAAGGAAGGGCAGGAAACTGGTCGACTTCTTTTAAATAAACAAATAAAAAATAAGATAAACTCTCAGGAATAGATAAATAATAACAAAATATTGTAAAGTGGAGAAAGCGAGAGCGCGCGAATGCACTCAAGCAAACACAAACAGCACAGCACGATGCGTATTTTTTTTTAAATTGACAAAATAAATCAAAAATAAATCAAACATAAAAATAAGTGGAAAAGGCGAGAGTGCGCGAGCACACAGGAGCAAAGACAAGCAGCGCAGCTTGATGCTTAGTAAAAAAAATAATAAATAGACAACTGGTCGACCTCATTAGAAATAAAAACCCAAAAGATTAGATAGACAAACAAACAAACACATAAATGTGGAGAGAAGGGCAGTGCGCGCAGGAGCAAAGGTAAACAGCAGACAGACCTGAATCCTTATCTTTACAAGGTCGACCTCAGAACTTTGTTCATTTTGTCTCGGTGACGGATAATGGAAGGAAGGGCAGGCAACTGGTCGACTTCATTAAAATAAACAAATAAAAAATAAGATAAACTCTCAGGAATTGATAAATAATAACAAAAAAATTGTAAAGTGGAGAAAGCGAGAGCGCGCGAATGCACTCAAGCCAACACAAACAGCACAGCACGATGCGTATTTTTTTTTAAAATTGACAAAATAAATAAAAAATAAATCAAAAATAAAAATAAGTGGAAAAGGCGAGAGTGCGCGAGCACACAGGAGAAAAGACAAGCAGCGCAGCTTGATGCGTAGTAAAAAAAATAATAAATAGACAACTGGTCGACCTCATTAGAAATAAAAACCCAAAAGATTAGATAGACAAACAAACAAACACATAAATGTGGAGAGAAGAGCAGTGCACGCAGGAGCAAAGGTAAACAGCAGACAGACCTGAATCCTTATCTTTACAAGGTCGACCTCAGAACTTTGTTCAGTTTGTCTCGGTGACGGATAATGGAAGGAAGGGCAGGCAACTGGTCGACTTCATTTAAATAAACAAATAAAAAATAAGATAAACTCTCAGGAATAGATAAATAATAACAAAAAATTGTAAAGTGGAGAAAGCGAGAGCGCGCGAATGCACTCAAGCAAACACAAACAGCACAGCACGATGCGTATTTTTTTTTAAATGGACAAAATAAATCAAAAATAAATCAAAAATAAAAATAAGTGGAAAAGGCGAGAGTGTGCGAGCACACAGGAGCAAAGACAAGCAGCGCAGATTGATGCGTAGTAAAAAAAAATAATAATAAATAGACAACTGGTCGACCTCATTAGAAATAAAAACCCAAAAGATTAGATAGACAGGGGCTGGGGATATAGACTAGTGGCAAGAGTGCCTGCCTCGGATACACGAGGCCCTATGTTCGATTCCCCAGCACCACATATACAGAAAACGGCCAGAAGCGGCGCTGTGGCTCAAGTGGCAGAGTGCTAGCCTTGAGCGGGAAGAAGCCAGGGACAGTGCTCAGGCCCGAGTCCAAGCCCAGGACTGGCCAAAAAAAAAAAATCAAAAGATTAGATAGACAAACAAACAAACACATAAATGTGGAGAGAAGGGCAGTGCGCGCAGGAGCAAAGGTAAACAGCAGAGAGACCTGAATCCTTATCTTTACAAGGTCGACCTCAGAACTTTGTACAGTTTGTCTCGGTGACGGATAATGGAAGGAAGGGCAGGCAACTGGTCGACTTCATTTAAATAAACAAATAAAAAATAAGATAAACTCTCAGGAATAGATAAATAATAACAAAAAAATTGTAAAGTGGAGAAAGCGAGAGCGCGCGAATGCACTCAAGCAAATACAAACAGCACAGCACGATGCGTATTTTTTTTTAAAATTGACAAAATAAATCAAAAATAAATCAAAAATAAAAATAAGTGGAAAAAGGGAGAGTGCGCGAACACCCAGGAGCAAAGACAAGCAGCGCAGCTTGATGCGTAGTAAAAAAAATAATAAATAGACAACTGGTCGACCTCATTAGAAATAAAAACCCAAAAGATTAGATAGACAAACAAACAAACACATAAATGTGGAGAGAAGGGCAGTGCGCGCAGGAGCAAAGGTAAACAGCAGACAGACCTGAATCCTTCTCTTTACAAGGTCGACCTCAGAACTTTGTTCAGTTTGTCTCGGTGACGGATAATGGAAGGAAGGGCAGGCAATTGGTCGACTTCATTTAAATAAACAAATAAAAATAAGATAAACTCTCAGGAATAGATAAATAATAACAAAAAAATTGTAAAGTGGAGAAAGCGAGAGCGCGCGAATGCACTCAAGCAAACAAAAACAGCACAGCACGATGCGTATTTTTTTTTTAAATTGACAAATCAAAAATAAATCAAAAATAAAAATAAGTGGAAAAGGCGAGAGTGCGCGAGCACACAGGAGCAAAGACAAGCAGCGCAGCTTGATGCGTAGTAAAAAAAATAATAAATAGACAACTGGTCGACCTCATTAGAAATAAAAACCCAAAAGATTAGATAGACAAACAAACAAACACATAAATGTGGAGAGAAGGGCAGTGCGCGCAGGAGCAAAGGTAAACAGCAGACAGACCTGAATCCTTATCTTTACAAGGTCGACCTCAGAACTTTGTTCAGTTTGTCTCGGTGACGGATAATGGAAGGAAGGGCAGGCAACTGGTCGACTTCATTTAAATAAACAAATAAAAAATAAGATAAACTCTCAGGAATAGATAAATAATAACAAAAAAATTGTAAAGTGGAGAAAGCGAGAGCGCGCGAATGCACTCAAGCAAACACAAACAGCACAGCACGATGCGTATTTTGTTTTAAAATTGACAAAATAAATCAAAAATAAATCAAAAATAAAAATAAGTGGAAAAGGCGAGAGTGCGCGAGCACACAGGAGCAAAGACAAGCAGCGCAGCTTGATGCGTAGTAAAAAAAATAATAAATACACAAGTGGTCGACCTCATTAGAAATAAAAACCCAAAAGATTAGATAGACAAACAAACAAACACATAAATGTGGAGAGAAGGGCAGTGCGCGCAGGAGCAAAGGTAAACAGCAGACAGACCTGAATCCTTCTCTTTACAAGGTCGACCTCAGAACTTTGTTCAGTTTGTCTCGGTGACGGATAATGGAAGGAAGGGCAGGCAACTGGTCGACTTCATTTAAATAAACAAATAAAAAATAAGATAAACTCTCAGGAATAGATAAATAATAACAAAAAAATTGTAAAGTGGAGAAAGCGAGAGCGCGCGAATGCACTCAAGCAAACACAAATAGCACAGCACGATGCGTATTTTTTTTAAATTGACAAAATAAATCAAAAATAAATCAAAAATAAAAATAAGTGGAAAGGCGATAGTGCGCGAGCACACAGGAGCAAAGACAAGCAGCGCATCTTGATGCGTAGTAAAAAAAATAATAAATAGACAACTGGTCGACCTCATTAGAAATAAAAACCCAAAAGATTAGATAGACAAACAAACAAACACATAAATGTGGAGAGAAGGGCAGTGCGTGCAGGAGCAAAAGTAAACAGCAGACAGACCTGAATCCTTATCTTTACAAGGTCGAACTCAGGACTTTGTTCAGTTTATCTCGGTGATGGATAATGGAAGGGAGGGCAGGCAACTGTTCGACTTCATTTAAATAAACAAATAAAAAATAAGATAAACTCTCAGGAAGAGATAAATAATAACAAAAAATTGTAAAGTGGAGAAAGCGAGAGCGCGCGAATGCACTCAAGCAAACACAAACAGCACAGCACGATGCGTATTTTTTTTTTAAATTGACAAAATAAATGAAAAATAAATCAAAAATAAAAATAAGTGGAAAAGGCGAGAGTGCGCGAGCACACAGGAGCAAAGACAAGCAGCGCAGCTTGATGCGTAGTAAAAAAAAATTATAGATAGACAACTGGTCGACCTCATTAGAAATAAAAACCCAAAAGATTAGATAGACAAACAAACACATAAATGTGGAGAGAAGGGCAGTGCGCGCAGGAGCAAAGGTAAACAGCAGACAGACCTGAATCCTTATCTTTACAAGGTCGACCTCAGAACTTTGTTCAGTTTGTCTCGGTGACGGATAATGGAAGGAAGGGCAGGCAACTGGTCGACTTCATTTAAATAAACAAATAAAAAATAAGATAAACTCTCAGGATTAGATAAATAATAACAAAAAAATTGAAAAGTGGAGAAAGCGAGAGCGCGTGAATGCACTCAAGCAAACACAAACAGCACAGCACGATGCGTATTTTTTTTAATTGACAAAATAAATCAAAAATAAATCAAAAATAAAAGTAAGTGGAAAAGGCGAGAGTGCGCGAGCACACAGGAGCAAAGACAAGCAGCGCAGCTTGATGCGTAGTAAAAAAAATAATAAATAGACAACTGGTCGACCTCATTAGAAATAAAAACCCAAAAGATTAGATAGACAAACAAACACATAAATGTGGAGAGAAGGGCAGTGCGCGCAGGAGCAAAGGTAAACAGCAGACAGACCTGAATCCTTATCTTTACAAGGTCGACCTCAGAACATTGTTCAGTTTGTCTCGGTGACGGATAATGGAAGGAAGGGCAAGCAACTGGTCGACTTCATTTAAATAAACAAATAAAAAATAAGATAAACACTCAGGAATAGATAAATAATAACAAAAAAATTGTAAAGTGGAGAAAGCGAGAGCGCGCGAATGCACTCAAGCAAACAAAAACAGCACAGCACGATGCGTATTTTTTTTAAAATTGACAAAATAAATCAAAAATAAATCAAAAATAAAAATAAGTGGAAAAGGCGAGAGTGCGCGAGCACACAGGAGCAAAGACAAGCAGCGCAGCTTGATGCGTAGTAAAAAAAATAATAAATAGACAACTGGTCGACCTCATTAGAAATAAAAACCCAAAAGATTAGATAGACAAACAAACAAACACATAAATGTGGAGAGAAGGGCAGTGCGCGCAGGAGCAAAGGTAAACAGCAGACAGACCTGAATCCTTATCTTTACAAGGTCGACCTCAGAACTTTGTTCAGTTTGTCTCGGTGACGGATAATGGAAGGAAGGGCAGGCAACTGGTCGACTTCATTTAAATAAACAAATAAAAAATAAGATAAACTCTCAGGAATAGATAAATAATAACAAAAAAAAATTGTAAAGTGGAGAAAGCGAGAGCGCGCGAATGCACTCAAGCAAACACAAACAGCACAGCACGATGCGTATTTTTTTTAAAATTGACAAAATAAATCAAAAATAAATCAAAATAAAAATAAGTGGAAAAGGCGAGAGTGCGCGAGCACACAGGAGCAAAGACAAGCAGCGCAGCTTGATGCGTAGTAAAAAAAAATAATAAATAGACAAATGGTCGACCTCATTAGAAATAAAAACCCAAAAGATTAGATAGACAAACAAACAAACACATAAATGTGGAGAGAAGGGCAGTGCACGCAAGAGCAAAGGTAAACAGCAGACTGACCTGAATCCTAATCTTTACAAGGTCGACCTCAGAAATTTGTTCACTTTGTCTCGGTGACGGATAATGGAAGGAAGGGCAGGCAACTGGTCGACTTCATTTAAATAAACAAATAAAAAATAAGATAAACTCTCAGGAATAGATAAATAATAACAAAAAAATTGTAAAGTGGAGAAAGCGAGAGCGCGCGAATGCACTCAAGCAAACACAAACAGCACAGGACGATGCGTATTTTTTTTTTAAAATTGACAAAATAAATCAAAATAAATCAAAAATAAAAATAAGTGGAAAAGGCGAGAGTGCGCGAGCACACAGGAGCAAAGACAAGCAGTGCAGCTTGATGCGTAGTAAAAAAAATAATAAATAGACAACTGGTCGACCTCATTAGAAATAAAAACCCAAAAGATTAGATAGACAAACAAACAAACACATAAATGTGGAGAGAAGGGCAGTGCGTGCAGGAGAAAAGGTAAACAGCAGACAGACCTGAATCCTTATCTTTACAAGGTCGACCTCAGAACTTTGTTCAGTTTGTCTCGGTGATGGATAATTGAAGGAAGGGCAGGCAACTGGTCGACTTCATTTAAATAAACAAATAAAAAATAAGATAATCTCACAGGAAGAGAAAAATAATAACAAAAAATTGTAAAGTGGAGAAAGCGAGAGCGCGCGAATGCACTCAAGCAAACACAAACAGCACAGCACGATGCGTATTTTTTTTTAAATTGACAAAATAAATAAAAAATAAATCAAAAATAAAAGTAAGTGGAAAAGGCGAGAGTGCGCGAGCACACAGGAGCAAAGACAAGCAGCGCAGCTTGATGCGTAGTAAAAAAAATAATAAATAGACAACTGGTCGACCTCATTAGAAATAAAAACCTAAAAGATTAGATAGACAAACAAACACATAAATGTGGAGAGAAGGGCAGTGCGCGCAGGAGCAAAGGTAAACAGCAGACAGACCTGAATCCTTATCTTTACAAGGTCGACCTCAGAACTTTGTTCAGTTTGTCTCGGTGACGGATAATGGAAGCAAGGGCAGGCAACTGGTCGACTTCATTTATATAAAAAAATAAAAAATAAGATAAACTCTGAGGAATAGATAAATAATAACAAAAACATTGTAAAGTGGAGAAAGCGAGAGGACGCGAATGCACTCAAGCAAACACAAACAGCACAGCACGATGCGTATTTTTTATAAAATTGACAAAATAAATCCAAAATAAATCAAAAGTAAAAATAAGTGGAAAAGGCGAGAGTGCGCGAGCACACAGGAGCAAAGACAAGCAGCGCAGCTTGATGCGTAGTAAAAAAAATAATAAATAGACAACTGGTCGACCTCATTAGAAATAAAAACCCAAAAGATTAGATAGACAAACAAACAAACACATAAATGTGGAGAGAAGGGCAGTGCGTGCAGGAGCAAAGGTAAACAGCAGACAGACCTGAATCCTTCTCTTTACAAGGTCGACCTCAGAACTTTGTTCATTTTGTCTCGGTGATGGATAATGGAAGGAAGGGCAGGCAACTGGTCGACTTCATTTAAATAAACAAATAAAAAATAAGATAAACTCACAGGAAGAGAAAAATAATAACAAAAAATTGTAAAGTGGAGAAAGCGAGAGCGCGCGAATGCACTCAAGCAAACACAAACAGCACAGCACGATGCGTATTTTTTTTAAATTGACAAAATAAATCAAAAATAAATCAAAAATAAAAGTAAGTGGAAAAGGCGAGAGTGCGCGAGCACACAGGAGCAAAGACAAGCAGCGCAGCTTGATGCGTAGTAAAAAAAATAATAAATAGACAACTGGTCGACCTCATTAGAAATAAAAACCCAAAAGATTAGATAGACAAACAAACACATAAATGTGCAGAGAAGGGCAGTGCGCGCAGGAGCAAAGGTAAACAGCAGACAGACCTGAATCCTTATCTTTACAAGGTCGACCTCAGAACTTTGTTCAGTTTGTCTCGGTGACGGATAATGGAAGCAAGGGCAGGCAACTGGTCGACTTCATTTATATAAAAAAATAAAAAATAAGATAAACTCTCAGGAATAGATAAATAATAACAAAAACATTGTAAAGTGGAGAAAGCGAGAGGGCGCGAATGCACTCAAGCAAACACAAACAGCACAGCACGATGCGTATTTTTTTTTAAAATTGACAAAATAAATCAAAAATAAATCAAAAATAAAAATAAGTGGAAAAGGCGAGAGTGCGCGAGCACACAGGAGCAAAGACAAGCAGCGCAGCTTGATGCGTAGTAAAAAAAATAATAAATAGACAACTGGTCGACCTCATTAGAAATAAAAACCCAAAAGATTAGATAGACAAACAAACAAACACATAAATGTGGAGAGAAGGGCAGTGCGCGCAGGAGCAAAGGTAAACAGCAGACAGACCTGAATCCTTATCTTTACAAGGTCGACCTCAGAACTTTGTTCAGTTTGTCTCGGTGACGGATAATGGAAGGAAGGGCAGGCAACTGGTCGACTTCATTTAAATAAACAAATAAAAAATAAGATAAACTCTCAGGAATAGATAAATAATAACAAAAAAATTGTAAAGTGGAGAAAGCGAGAGCGCGCGAATGCACTCAAGCAAACACAAACAGCACAGCACGATGCGTATTTTTTTTTAAATTGACAAAATAAATAAAAAATAAATCAAAAATAAAAATATTGTAAAAGGCGAGAGTGCGCGAGCACACAGGAGCAAAGACAAGCATCGCAGCTTGATGCGTAGTAAAAAAAATAATAAATAGACAACTGGTCGACCTCATTAGAAATAAAAACCCAAAATATTAGATAGACAAACAAACAAACACATAAATGTGGAGAGAAGGGCAGTGCGTGCAGGAGCAAAGGTAAACAGCAGACAGACCTGAATCCTTATCTTTACAAGGTCGAACTCAGGACTTTGTTCAGTTTATCTCGGTGATGGATAATGGAAGGGAGGGCAGGCAACTGTTCGACTTCATTTAAATAAACAAATAAAAAATAAGATAAACTCTCAGGAAGAGATAAATAATAACAAAAAATTGTAAAGTGGAGAAAGCGAGAGCGCGCGAATGCACTCAAGCAAACACAAACAGCACAGCACGATGCGTATTTTTTTTTAAATTGACAAAATAAATGAAAAATAAATCAAAATAAAAATAAGTGGAAAAGGCGAGAGTGCGCGAGCACACAGGAGCAAAGACAAGCAGCGCAGCTTGATGCGTAGTAAAAAAAAATTATAGATAGACAACTGGTCGACCTCATTAGAAATAAAAACCCAAAAGATTAGATAGACAAACAAACACATAAATGTGGAGAGAAGGGCAGTGCGCGCAGGAGCAAAGGTAAACAGCAGACAGACCTGAATCCTTATCTTTACAAGGTCGACCTCAGAACTTTGTTCAGTTTGTCTCGGTGACGGATAATGGAAGGAAGGGCAGGCAACTGGTCGACTTCATTTAAATAAACAAATAAAAAATAAGATAAACTCTCAGGATTAGTTAAATAATAACAAACAAAATTGAAAAGTGGAGAAAGCGAGAGCGCGTGAATGCACTCAAGCAAACACAAACAGCACAGCACGATGCGTATTTTTTTAAATTGACAAAATAAATCAAAAATAAATCAAAAATAAAAGTAAGTGGAAAAGGCGAGAGTGCGCGAGCACACAGGAGCAAAGACAAGCAGCGCAGCTTGATGCGTAGTAAAAAAAATAATAAATAGACAACTGGTCGACCTCATTAGAAATAAAAACCCAAAAGATTAGATAGACAAACAAACACATAAATGTGGAGAGAAGGGCAGTGCGCGCAGGAGCAAAGGTAAACAGCAGACAGACCTGAATCCTTATCTTTACAAGGTCGACCTCAGAACATTGTTCAGTTTGTCTCGGTGACGGATAATGGAAGGAAGGGCAAGCAACTGGTCGACTTCATTTAAATAAACAATTAAAAAATAAGATAAACACTCAGGAATAGATAAATAATAACAAAAAAATTGTAAAGTGGAGAAAGCGAGAGCGCGCGAATGCACTCAAGCAAACAAAAACAGCACAGCACGATGCGTATTTTTTTTTAAAATTGACAAAATAAATCAAAAATAAATCAAAAATAAAAATAAGTGGAAAAGGCGAGAGTGCGCGAGCACACAGGAGCAAAGAAAAGCAGCGCAGCTTGATGCGTAGTAAAAAAAATAATAAATAGACAACTGGTCGACCTCATTAGAAATAAAAACCCAAAAGATTAGATAGACAAACAAACAAACACATAAATGTGGAGAGAAGGGCAGTGCGCGCAGGAGCAAAGGTAAACAGCAGACAGACCTGAATCCTTATCTTTACAAGGTCGACCTCAGAACTTTGTTCAGTTTGTCTCGGTGACGGATAATGGAAGGAAGGGCAGGCAACTGGTCGACTTCATTTAAATAAACAAATAAAAAATAAGATAAACTCTCAGGAATAGATAAATAATAACAAAAAAAATTGTAAAGTGGAGAAAGCGAGAGCGCGCGAATGCACTCAAGCAAACACAAACAGCACAGCACGATGCGTATTTTTTTTTAAAATTGACAAAATAAATCAAAAATAAATCAAAAATAAAAATAAGTGGAAAAGGCGAGAGTGCGCGAGCACACAGGAGCAAAGACAAGCAGCGCAGCTTGATGCGTAGTAAAAAAAATAATAAAATAGACAAATGGTCGACCTCATTAGAAATAAAAACCCAAAAGATTAGATAGACAAACAAACAAACACATAAATGTGGAGAGAAGGGCAGTGCACGCAAGAGCAAAGGTAAACAGCAGACTGACCTGAATCCTAATCTTTACAAGGTCGACCTCAGAAATTTGTTCACTTTGTCTCGGTGACGGATAATGGAAGGAAGGGCAGGCAACTGGTCGACTTCATTTAAATAAACAAATAAAAAATAAGATAAACTCTCAGGAATAGATAAATAATAACAAAAAAATTGTAAAGTGGAGAAAGCGAGAGCGCGCGAATGCACTCAAGCAAACACAAACAGCACAGGACGATGCGTATTTTTTTTAAAATTGACAAAATAAATCAAAAATAAATCAAAAATAAAAATAAGTGGAAAAGGCGAGAGTGCGTGAGCACACAGGAGCAAAGACAAGCAGTGCAGCTTGATGCGTAGTAAAAAAAATAATAAATAGACAACTGGTCGACCTCATTAGAAATAAAAACCCAAAAGATTAGATAGACAAACAAACAAACACATAAATGTGGAGAGAAGGGCAGTGCGTGCAGGAGAAAAGGTAAACAGCAGACAGACCTGAATCCTTATCTTTACAAGGTCGACCTCAGAACTTTGTTCAGTTTGTCTCGGTGATGGATAATTGAAGGAAGGGCAGGCAACTGGTCGACTTCATTTAAATAAACAAATAAAAAATAAGATAAACTCACAGGAAGAGAAAAATAATAACAAAAATTGTAAAGTGGAGAAAGCGAGAGCGCGCGAATGCACTCAAGCAAACACAAACAGCACAGCACGATGCGTATTTTTTTTTAAATTGACAAAATAAATCAAAAATAAATCAAAAATAAAAGTAAGTGGAAAAGGCGAGAGTGCGCCAGCACACAGGAGCAAAGACAAGCAGCGCAGCTTGATGCGTAGTAAAAAAAATAATAAATAGACAACTGGTCGACCTCATTAGAAATAAAAACCCAAAAGATTAGATAGACAAACAAACACATAAATGTGGAGAGAAGGGCAGTGCGCGCAGGAGCAAAGGTAAACAGCAGACAGACCTGAATCCTTATCTTTACAAGGTCGACCTCAGAACTTTGTTCAGTTTGTCTCGGTGACGGATAATGGAAGCAAGGGCAGGCAACTGGTCGACTTCATTTATATAAAAAAATAAAAAATAAGATAAACTCTCAGGAATAGATAAATAATAACAAAAACATTGTAAAGTGGAGAAAGCGAGAGGGCGCGAATGCACTCAAGCAAACACAAACAGCACAGCACGATGCGTATTTTTTTTTAAAATTGACAAAATAAATCCAAAATAAATCAAAAATAAAAATAAGTGGAAAAGGCGAGAGTGCGCGAGCACACAGGAGCAAAGACAAGCAGCGCAGCTTGATGCGTAGTAAAAAAAATAATAAATAGACAACTGGTCGACCTCATTAGAAATAAAAACCCAAAAGATTAGATAGACAAACAAACAAACACATAAATGTGGAGAGAAGGGCAGTGCGCGCAGGAGCAAAGGTAAACAGCAGACAGACCTGAATCCTTATCTTTACAAGGTCGACCTCAGAACTTTGTTCACTTTCTCTCGGTGACGGATAATGGAAGGAAGGGAAGGCAACTGGTCGACTTCATTTAAATAAACAAATAAAAAATAAGATAAACTCTCAGGAATAGATAAATAATAAAAAAATTGTAAAGTAGAGAAAGCGAGAGCGCGCGAATGCACTCAAGCAAACACAAACAGCACAGCACGATGCGTATTTTTTTTAAATTGACAAAATAAATCAAAAATAAATCAAAAATAAAAATAAGTGGAAAAGGCGAGAGTGCGCGAGCACACAGGAGCAAAGACAAGCAGCGCAGCTTGATGCGTAGTGAAAAACATAATAAATAGATTACTGGTCGACCTCATTAGAAATAAAAACCCAAAAGATTAGATAGACAAACAAACAAACACATAAATGTGGAGAGAAGGGCAGTGCGCGCAGGAGCAAAGGTAAACAGCAGACAGACCTGAATCCTTATCTTTACAAGGTCGACCTCAGAACTTTGTTCAGTTTGTCTCGGTGACGGATAATGGAAGGAAGGGCAGGCAACTGGTCGACTTCATTTAAATAAACAAATAAAAAATAAGATAAACTCTCAGGAATAGATAAATAATAAAAAAAATTGTAAAGTGGAGAAAGCGAGAGCGCGCGAATGCAGTCAAGCAAACACAAACAGCACAGCACGATGCGTATTTTTTTTTAAATTGACAAAATAAATCAAAAATAAAAATAAGTGGAAAAGGCGAGAGTGCGCGAGCACACAGGAGCAAAGACAAGCAGCGCAGCTTGATGCGTAGTAAAAAAAATAATAAATAGACAACTGGTCGACCTCATTAGAAATAAAAACCCAAAAGATTAGATAGACAAACAAACAAACACATAAATGTGGAGAGAAGGGCAGTGCGCGCAGGAGCAAAGGTAAACAGCAGACAGACCTGAATCCTAATCTTTACAAGGTCGACCTCAGAACTTTGTTCAGTTTGTCTCGGTGACGGATAATGGAAGGAAGGGCAGGCAACTGGTCGACTTCATTTAAATAAACAAATAAAAATAAGATAAACTCTCAGGAATAGATAAATAATAACAAAAAAATTGTAAAGTGGAGAAAGCGAGAGCGCGCGAATGCACTCAAGCAAACAGAAACAGCACAGCAACGATGCGTATTTTTTTTAAAATTGACAAAATAAATCAAAAATAAATCAAAAATAAAAATAAGTGGAAAAGGCCAGAGTGCGCGAGCACACAGGAGCAAAGACAAGCAGCGCAGCTTGATGCGTAGTAAAAAAAAAATGATAAATAGACAACTGGTCGACCTCATTAGAAATAAAAACCCAAAAGATTAGATAGACAAACAAACAAACACATAAATGTGGAGAGAAGGGCAGTGCGCGCAGGAGCAAAGGTAAACAGCAGACAGACCTGAATCCTAATCTTTACAAGGTCGACCTCAGAAATTTGTTCACTTTGTCTCGGTGACGGATAATGGAAGGAAGGGCAGGCAACTGGTCGACTTCATTTAAATAAACAAATAAAAAATAAGATAAACTCTCAGGAATAGATAAATAATAACAAAAAAATTGTAAAGTGGAGAAAGCGAGAGCGCGCGAATGCACTCAAGCAAACACAAACAGCCACAGGACGATGCGTATTTTTTTTAAAATTGACAAAATAAATCAAAAAATAAATCAAAAATAAAATAAGTGGAAAAGGCGAGAGTGCGCGAGCACACAGGAGCAAAGACAAGCAGTGCAGCTTGATGCGTAGTAAAAAAAATAATAAATAGACAACTGGTCGACCTCATTAGAAATAAAAACCCAAAAGATTAGATAGACAAACAAACAAACACATAAATGTGGAGAGAAGGGCAGTGCGTGCAGGAGAAAAGGTAAACAGCAGACAGACCTGAATCCTTATCTTTACAAGGTCGACCTCAGAACTTTGTTCAGTTTGTCTCGGTGATGGATAATTGAAGGAAGGGCAGGCAACTGGTCGACTTCATTTAAATAAACAAATAAAAAATAAGATAATCTCACAGGAAGAGAAAAATAATAACAAAAAATTGTAAAGTGGAGAAAGCGAGAGCGCGCGAATGCACTCAAGCAAACACAAACAGCACAGCACGATGCGTATTTTTTTTTAAATTGACAAAATAAATAAAAAATAAATCAAAAATAAAAGTAAGTGGAAAAGGCGAGAGTGCGCGAGCACACAGGAGCAAAGACAAGCAGCGCAGCTTGATGCGTAGTAAAAAAATAATAAATAGACAACTGGTCGACCTCATTAGAAATAAAAACCTAAAAGATTAGATAGACAAACAAACACATAAATGTGGAGAGAAGGGCAGTGCGCGCAGGAGCAAAGGTAAACAGCAGACAGACCTGAATCCTTATCTTTACAAGGTCGACCTCAGAACTTTGTTCAGTTTGTCTCGGTGACGGATAATGGAAGCAAGGGCAGGCAACTGGTCGACTTCATTTATATAAAAAATAAAAAATAAGATAAACTCTGAGGAATAGATAAATAATAACAAAAACATTGTAAAGTGGAGAAAGCGAGAGGACGCGAATGCACTCAAGCAAACACAAACAGCACAGCACGATGCGTATTTTTTATAAAATTGACAAAATAAATCCAAAATAAATCAAAAGTAAAAATAAGTGGAAAAGGCGAGAGTGCGCGAGCACACAGGAGCAAAGACAAGCAGCGCAGCTTGATGCGTAGTAAAAAAAATAATAAATAGACAACTGGTCGACCCTCATTAGAAATAAAAACCCAAAAGATTAGATAGACAAACAAACAAACACATAAATGTGGAGAGAAGGGCAGTGCGTGCAGGAGCAAAGGTAAACAGCAGACAGACCTGAATCCTTCTCTTTACAAGGTCGACCTCAGAACTTTGTTCATTTTGTCTCGGTGATGGATAATGGAAGGAAGGGCAGGCAACTGGTCGACTTCATTTAAATAAACAAATAAAAAATAAGATAAACTCACAGGAAGAGAAAAATAATAACAAAAAATTGTAAAGTGGAGAAAGCGAGAGCGCGCGAATGCACTCAAGCAAACACAAACAGCACAGCACGATGCGTATTTTTTTTAAATTGACAAAATAAATCAAAAATAAATCAAAAATAAAAGTAAGTGGAAAAGGCGAGAGTGCGCGAGCACACAGGAGCAAAGACAAGCAGCGCAGCTTGATGCGTAGTAAAAAAAATAATAAATAGACAACTGGTCGACCTCATTAGAAATAAAAACCCAAAAGATTAGATAGACAAACAAACACATAAATGTGCAGAGAAGGGCAGTGCGCGCAGGAGCAAAGGTAAACAGCAGACAGACCTGAATCCTTATCTTTACAAGGTCGACCTCAGAACTTTGTTCAGTTTGTCTCGGTGACGGATAATGGAAGCAAGGGCAGGCAACTGGTCGACTTCATTTATATAAAAAAATAAAAAATAAGATAAACTCTCAGGAATAGATAAATAATAACAAAAACATTGTAAAGTGGAGAAAGCGAGAGGGCGCGAATGCACTCAAGCAAACACAAACAGCACAGCACGATGCGTATTTTTTTTTAAAATTGACAAAATAAATCCAAAATAAATCAAAAATAAAAATAAGTGGAAAAGGCGAGAGTGCGCGAGCACACAGGAGCAAAGACAAGCAGCGCAGCTTGATGCGTAGTAAAAAAAATAATAAATAGACAACTGGTCGACCTCATTAGAAATAAAAACCCAAAAGATTAGATAGACAAACAACAAACACATAAATGTGGAGAGAAGGGCAGTGCGCGCAGGAGCAAAGGTAAACAGCAGACAGACCTGAATCCTTATCTTTACAAGGTCGACCTCAGAACTTTGTTCAGTTTGTCTCGGTGACGGATAATGGAAGGAAGGGCAGGCAACTGGTCGACTTCATTTAAATAAACAAATAAAAAATAAGATAAACTCTCAGGAATAGATAAATAATAACAAAAAAATTGTATAAAGTGGAGAAAGCGAGAGCGCGCGAATGCACTCAAGCAAACACAAACAGCACAGCACGATGCGTATTTTTTTTTAAATTGACAAAATAAATAAAAAATAAATCAAAAATAAAAATATTGTAAAAGGCGAGAGTGCGCGAGCACACAGGAGCAAAGACAAGCATCGCAGCTTGATGCGTAGTAAAAAAAATAATAAATAGACAACTGGTCGACCTCATTAGAAATAAAAACCCAAAATATTAGATAGACAAACAAACAAACACATAAATGTGGAGAGAAGGGCAGTGCGTGCAGGAGCAAAGGTAAACAGCAGACAGACCTGAATCCTTATCTTTACAAGGTCGAACTCAGGACTTTGTTCAGTTTATCTCGGTGATGGATAATGGAAGGGAGGGCAGGCAACTGTTCGACTTCATTTAAATAAACAAATAAAAAATAAGATAAACTCTCAGGAAGAGATAAATAATAACAAAAAATTGTAAAGTG
Source organism: Perognathus longimembris pacificus (assembly GCF_023159225.1). Taxonomy (NCBI): domain Eukaryota; kingdom Metazoa; phylum Chordata; class Mammalia; order Rodentia; family Heteromyidae; genus Perognathus; species Perognathus longimembris. The sequence continues at coordinate 29,380 of NW_025957735.1, forward strand.
GAGAAAGCGAGAGCGCGCGAATGCACTCAAGCAAACACAAACAGCACAGCACGATGCGTATTTTTTTTTAAATTGACAAAATAAATGAAAAATAAATCAAAAATAAAAATAAGTGGAAAAGGCGAGAGTGCGCGAGCACACAGGAGCAAAGACAAGCAGCGCAGCTTGATGCGTAGTAAAAAAAAATTTATAGATAGACAACTGGTCGACCTCATTAGAAATAAAAACCCAAAAGATTAGATAGACAAACAAACACATAAATGTGGAGAGAAGGGCAGTGCGCGCAGGAGCAAAGGTAAACAGCAGACAGACCTGAATCCTTATCTTTACAAGGTCGACCTCAGAACTTTGTTCAGTTTGTCTCGGTGACGGATAATGGAAGGAAGGGCAGGCAACTGGTCGACTTCATTTAAATAAACAAATAAAAAATAAGATAAACTCTCAGGATTAGTTAAATAATAACAAACAAAATTGAAAAGTGGAGAAAGCGAGAGCGCGTGAATGCACTCAAGCAAACACAAACAGCACAGCACGATGCGTATTTTTTTTAAATTGACAAAATAAATCAAAAAATAAATCAAAAATAAAAGTAAGTGGAAAAGGCGAGAGGTGCGCGAGCACACAGGAGCAAAGACAAGCAGCGCAGCTTGATGCGTAGTAAAAAAAATAATAAATAGACAACTGGTCGACCTCATTAGAAATAAAAACCCAAAAGATTAGATAGACAAACAAACACATAAATGTGGAGAGAAGGGCAGTGCGCGCAGGAGCAAAGGTAAACAGCAGACAGACCTGAATCCTTATCTTTACAAGGTCGACCTCAGAACATTGTTCAGTTTGTCTCGGTGACGGATAATGGAAGGAAGGGCAAGCAACTGGTCGACTTCATTTAAATAAACAATTAAAAAATAAGATAAACACTCAGGAATAGATAAATAATAACAAAAAAATTGTAAAGTGGAGAAAGCGAGAGCGCGCGAATGCACTCAAGCAAACAAAAACAGCACAGCACGATGCGTATTTTTTTTTAAAATTGACAAAATAAATCAAAAATAAATCAAAAATAAAAATAAGTGGAAAAGGCGAGAGTGCGCGAGCACACAGGAGCAAAGAAAAGCAGCGCAGCTTGATGCGTAGTAAAAAAAATAATAAATAGACAACTGGTCGACCTCATTAGAAATAAAAACCCAAAAGATTAGATAGACAAACAAACAAACACATAAATGTGGAGAGAAGGGCAGTGCGCGCAGGAGCAAAGGTAAACAGCAGACAGACCTGAATCCTTATCTTTACAAGGTCGACCTCAGAACTTTGTTCAGTTTGTCTCGGTGACGGATAATGGAAGGAAGGGCAGGCAACTGGTCGACTTCATTTAAATAAACAAATAAAAAATAAGATAAACTCTCAGGAATAGATAAATAATAACAAAAAAAATTGTAAAGTGGAGAAAGCGAGAGCGCGCGAATGCACTCAAGCAAACACAAACAGCACAGCACGATGCGTATTTTTTTTTAAAATTGACAAAATAAATCAAAAATAAATCAAAAATAAAAATAAGTGGAAAAGGCGAGAGTGCGCGAGCACACAGGAGCAAAGACAAGCAGCGCAGCTTGATGCGTAGTAAAAAAAAATAATAAATAGACAAATGGTCGACCTCATTAGAAATAAAAACCCAAAAGATTAGATAGACAAACAAACAAACACATAAATGTGGAGAGAAGGGCAGTGCACGCAAGAGCAAAGGTAAACAGCAGACTGACCTGAATCCTAATCTTTACAAGGTCGACCTCAGAAATTTGTTCACTTTGTCTCGGTGACGGATAATGGAAGGAAGGGCAGGCAACTGGTCGACTTCATTTAAATAAACAAATAAAAAATAAGATAAACTCTCAGGAATAGATAAATAATAACAAAAAAATTGTAAAGTGGAGAAAGCGAGAGCGCGCGAATGCACTCAAGCAAACACAAACAGCACAGGACGATGCGTATTTTTTTTAAAATTGACAAAATAAATCAAAAATAAATCAAAAATAAAAATAAGTGGAAAAGGCGAGAGTGCGTGAGCACACAGGAGCAAAGACAAGCAGTGCAGCTTGATGCGTAGTAAAAAAAATAATAAATAGACAACTGGTCGACCTCATTAGAAATAAAAACCCAAAAGATTAGATAGACAAACAAACAAACACATAAATGTGGAGAGAAGGGCAGTGCGTGCAGGAGAAAAGGTAAACAGCAGACAGACCTGAATCCTTATCTTTACAAGGTCGACCTCAGAACTTTGTTCAGTTTGTCTCGGTGATGGATAATTGAAGGAAGGGCAGGCAACTGGTCGACTTCATTTAAATAAACAAATAAAAAATAAGATAAACTCACAGGAAGAGAAAAATAATAACAAAAAATTGTAAAGTGGAGAAAGCGAGAGCGCGCGAATGCACTCAAGCAAACACAAACAGCACAGCACGATGGCTATTTTTTTTTAAATTGACAAAATAAATCAAAAATAAATCAAAAATAAAAGTAAGTGGAAAAGGCGAGAGTGCGCCAGCACACAGGAGCAAAGACAAGCAGCGCAGCTTGATGCGTAGTAAAAAAAATAATAAATAGACAACTGGTCGACCTCATTAGAAATAAAAACCCAAAAGATTAGATAGACAAACAAACACATAAATGTGGAGAGAAGGGCAGTGCGCGCAGGAGCAAAGGTAAACAGCAGACAGACCTGAATCCTTATCTTTACAAGGTCGACCTCAGAACTTTGTTCAGTTTGTCTCGGTGACGGATAATGGAAGCAAGGGCAGGCAACTGGTCGACTTCATTTATATAAAAAAATAAAAAATAAGATAAACTCTCAGGAATAGATAAATAATAACAAAAACATTGTAAAGTGGAGAAAGCGAGAGGGCGCGAATGCACTCAAGCAAACACAAACAGCACAGCACGATGCGTATTTTTTTTTAAAATTGACAAAATAAATCCAAAATAAATCAAAAATAAAAATAAGTGGAATAGGCGAGAGTGCGCGAGCACACAGGAGCAAAGACAAGCAGCGCAGCTTGATGCGTAGTAAAAAAAATAATAAATAGACAACTGGTCGACCTCATTAGAAATAAAAACCCAAAAGATTAGATAGACAAACAAACAAACACATAAATGTGGAGAGAAGGGCAGTGCGCGCAGGAGCAAAGGTAAACAGCAGACAGACCTGAATCCTTATCTTTACAAGGTCGACCTCAGAACTTTGTTCACTTTCTCTCGGTGACGGATAATGGAAGGAAGGGAAGGCAACTGGTCGACTTCATTTAAATAAACAAATAAAAAATAAGATAAACTCTCAGGAATAGATAAATAATAAAAAAAATTGTAAAGTAGAGAAAGCGAGAGCGCGCGAATGCACTCAAGCAAACACAAACAGCACAGCACGATGCGTATTTTTTTTTAAATTGACAAAATAAATCAAAAATAAATCAAAAATAAAAATAAGTGGAAAAGGCGAGAGTGCGCGAGCACACAGGAGCAAAGACAAGCAGCGCAGCTTGATGCGTAGTGAAAAACATAATAAATAGATTACTGGTCGACCTCATTAGAAATAAAAACCCAAAAGATTAGATAGACAAACAAACAAACACATAAATGTGGAGAGAAGGGCAGTGCGCGCAGGAGCAAAGGTAAACAGCAGACAGACCTGAATCCTTATCTTTACAAGGTCGACCTCAGAACTTTGTTCAGTTTGTCTCGGTGACGGATAATGGAAGGAAGGGCAGGCAACTGGTCGACTTCATTTAAATAAACAAATAAAAAATAAGATAAACTCTCAGGAATAGATAAATAATAAAAAAAATTGTAAAGTGGAGAAAGCGAGAGCGCGCGAATGCAGTCAAGCAAACACAAACAGCACAGCACGATGCGTATTTTTTTTAAATTGACAAAATAAATCAAAAATAAAAATAAGTGGAAAAGGCGAGAGTGCGCGAGCACACAGGAGCAAAGACAAGCAGCGCAGCTTGATGCGTAGTAAAAAAAATAATAAATAGACAACTGGTCGACCTCATTAGAATAAAAACCCAAAAGATTAGATAGACAAACAAACAAACACATAAATGTGGAGAGAAGGCAGTGCGCGCAGGAGCAAAGGTAAACAGCAGACAGACCTGAATCCTAATCTTTACAAGGTCGACCTCAGAACTTTGTTCAGTTTGTCTCGGTGACGGATAATGGAAGGAAGGGCAGGCAACTGGTCGACTTCATTTAAATAAACAAATAAAAAATAAGATAAACTCTCAGGAATAGATAAATAATAACAAAAAAATTGTAAAGTGGAGAAAGCGAGAGCGCGCGAATGCACTCAAGCAAACAGAAACAGCACAGCACGATGCGTATTTTTTTTTAAAATTGACAAAATAAATCAAAAATAAATCAAAAATAAAAATAAGTGGAAAAGGCCAGAGTGCGCGAGCACACAGGAGCAAAGACAAGCAGCGCAGCTTGATGCGTAGTAAAAAAAAATGATAAATAGACAACTGGTCGACCTCATTAGAAATAAAAACCCAAAAGATTAGATAGACAAACAAACAAACACATAAATGTGGAGAGAAGGGCAGTGCGCGCAGGAGCAAAGGTAAACAGCAGACAGACCTGAATCCTTATCTTTACAAGGTCGACCTCAGAACTTTGTTCAGTTTGTCTCGGTGACGGATAATGGAAGGAAGGGCAGGCAACTGGTCGACTTCATTTAAATAAACAAATAAAAAATAAGATAAACTCTCAGGAATAGATAAATAATAACAAAAAAATTGTAAAGTGGAGAAAGCGAGAGCGCGCGAATGCACTCAAGCAAACACAAACAGCACAGCACGATGCGTTTTTTTTTAATTGACCAAATAAATCAAAAATAAATCAAAAATAAAAATAACTGGAAAATGCGAGAGTGCGCGAGCACACAGGAGCAAAGACAAGCAGCGCAGCTTGATGCGTAGTAAAAAAAATAATAAATAGACAACTGGTCGACCTCATTAGAAATAAAATCCCAAAAGATTAGATAGACAAACAAACAAACACATAAATGTGGAGAGAAGGGCAATGCGCGCAGGAGCAAAGTTAAACAGCAGACAGACCTGAATGTTTATCTTTACAAGGTCGACCTCAGAACTTTGTTCAGTTTGTCTCCGTGACGGATAATGGAAGGAAGGCCAGGCAACTGGTCGACTTCATTTAAATAAACAAATAAAAATAAGATAAACTCTCAGGATTAGATAAATAATAACAAAAAAAAATTGTAAAGTGGAGAAAGCGAGAGCGCGCGAATGCACTCAAGCAAACACAAACAGCACAGCACGATGCGTATTTTTTTTTAAATTGACAAAATAAATCAAAAATAAAAATAAGTGGAAAAGGCGAGAGGTGCGCGAGCACACAGGAGCAAAGACAAGCAGCGCAGCTTGATGCGTAGTAAAAAAAATAATAAATAGACAACTGGTCGACCTCATTAGAAATAAAAACCCAAAAGATTAGATAGACAAACAAACAAACACATAAATGTGGAGAGAAGGGCAGTGCGCGCAGGAGCAAAGGTAAACAGCAGACAGACCTGAATCCTTATCTTTACAAGGTCGACCTCAGAACATTGTTCATTTTGTCTCGGTGACGGATAATGGAAGGAAGGGCAGGCAACTGGTCGACTTCATTTAAATAAACAAATAAAAAATAAGATAAACTCTCAGGAATAGATAAATAATAACAAAAAATTGTAAAGTGGAGAAAGCGAGAGCGCGCGAATGCAATCAAGCAAACACAAACAGCACAGCACGATGCGTATTTTTTTTAATTGACAAAATAAATCAAAAATAAATCAAAAATAAAAATAAGTGGAAAAGGCGAGAGTACGCGAGCACACAGGAGCAAAGACAAGCAGCGCAGCTTGATGCGTAGTAAAAAAAATAATAAATAGACAACTGGTCGACCTCATTAGAAATAAAAACCCAAAAGATTAGATAGACAAAGAAACAAACACATAAATGTGGAGAGAAGGGCAGTGCGCGCAGGAGCAAAGGTAAACAGCAGACAGACCTGAATCCTTATCTTTACAAGGTCGACCTCAGAACTTTGTTCAGTTTGTCTCGGTGACGGATAATGGAAGGAAGGGCAGGCAACTGGTCGACTTCATTTAAATAAACAAATAATAAATAAGATAAACTCTCAGAATAGATAAATAATAACAAAAAAAATTGTAAAGTGGAGAAAGCGAGAGCGCGCGAATGCACTCAAGCAAACACAAACAGCACAGCACGATGCGTATTTTTTTTTAATTGACAAAATAAATCAAAAATAAATCAAAAATAAAATAAGTGGAAAAGGCGAGAGTGCGCGAGCACACAGGAGCAAAGACAAGCAGCGCAGCTTGATGCGTAGTAAAAAAAATAATAAATAGACAACTGGTCGACCTCATTAGAAATAAAAACCCAAAAGATTAGATAGACAAACAAACAAACACATAATGTGGAGAGAAGGGCAGTGCATGCAGGAGAAAAGGTAAACAGCAGACAGACCTGAATCCTTATCTTTACAAGGTCGACCTCAGAACTTTGTTCAGTTTGTCTCGGTGATGGATAATGGAAGGAAGGGCAGGCAACTGGTCGACTTCATTTAAATAAACAAATAAAAAATAAGATAAACTCTCAGGAAGAGATAAATAATAAAAAAAATTGTAAAGTGGAGAAAGCGAGAGCGTACGAATGCACTCAAGCAAACACAAACAGCACAGCACGATGCGTATTTTTTTTTAAAATTGACAAAATAAATCAAAAATAAATCAAAAATAAAATAAGTGGAAAAGGCGAGAGTGCGCGAGCACACAGGAGCAAAGACAAGCAGCGCAGCTTGATGCGTAGTAAAAAAAATAATAAATAGACAACTGGTCGACCTCATTAGAAATAAAAACCCAAAAGATTAGATAGACAAACAAACAAACACATACATGTGGCTAGAAGGGCAGTGCGCGCAGGAGCAAAGGTAAACAGCAGACAGACCTGAATCCTTATCTTTACAAGGTCGACCTCAGAACTTTGTTCAGTTTGTCTCGGTGACGGATAATGGAAGGAAGGGCAGGCAACTGGTCGACTTCATTTAAATAAAAAAATAAAAAATAAGATAAACTCTCAGGAATAGATAAATAATAACAAAAACATTGTAAAGTGGAGAAAGCGAGAGCGCGCGAATGCACTCAAGCAAACACAAACAGCACAGCACGATGCGTATTTTTTTTTAAAATTGACAAAATAAATCAAAAATAAATCAAAAATAAAAATAAGTGGAAAAGGCGAGAGTGCGCGAGCACACAGGAGCAAAGACAAGCAGCGCAGCTTGATGCGTAGTAAAAAAAATAATAAATAGACAACTGGTCGACCTCATTAGAAATAAAAACCCAAAAGATTAGATAGACAACAAACAAACACATAAATGTGGAGAGAAGGGCAGTGCGTGCAGGAGAAAAGGTAAACAGCAGACAGACCTGAATCCTTATCTTTACAAGGTCGACCTCAGAACTTTGTCCAGTTTGTCTCGGTGATGGATAATGGAAGGAAGGGCAGGCAACTGGTCGACTTCATTTAAATAAACAAATAAAAAATAAGATAAACTCTCAGGAAGAGATAAATAATAAAAAAAATTGTAAAGTGGAGAAAGCGAGAGCGTACGAATGCACTCAAGCAAACACAAACAGCACAGCACGATGCGTATTTTTTTTAAAATTGACAAAATAAATCAAAAATAAATCAAAAATAAAAATAAGTGGAAAAGGCGAGAGTGCGCGAGCACACAGGAGCAAAGACAAGCAGCGCAGCTTGATGCGTAGTAAAAAAAATAATAAATAGACAACTGGTCGACCTCATTAGAAATAAAAACCCAAAAGATTAGATAGACAAACCAACAAACACATAAATGTGGCTAGAAGGGCAGTGCGCGCAGGAGCAAAGGTAAACAGCAGACAGACCTGAATCCTTATCTTTACAAGGTCGACCTCAGAACTTTGTTCAGTTTGTCTCGGTGACGGATAATGGAAGGAAGGGCAGGCAACTGGTCGACTTCATTTAAATAAAAAAATAAAAAATAAGATAAACTCTCAGGAATAGATAAATAATAACAAAAACATTGTAAAGTGGAGAAAGCGAGAGCGCGCGAATGCACTCAAGCAAACACAAACAGCACAGCACGATGCGTATTTTTTTTAAAATTGACAAAATAAATCAAATAAATCAAAAATAAAAATAAGTGGAAAAGGCGAGAGTGCGCGAGCACACAGGAGCAAAGACAAGCAGCGCAGCTTGATGCGTAGTAAAAAAAATAATAAATAGACAACTGGTCGACCTCATTAGAAATAAAAACCCAAAAGATTAGATAGACAAACAAACAAACACATAAATGTGGAGAGAAGGGCAGTGCGCGCAGGAGCAAAGGTAAACTGCAGACAGACCTGAATCCTTATCTTTACAAGGTCGACCTCAGAACATTGTTCATTTTGTCTCGGTGACGGATAATGGAAGGAAGGGCAGGCAACTGGTCGACTTCATTTAAATGAACAAATAAAAAATAAGATAAACTCTCAGGAATAGATAAATAATAACAAAAAAATTGTAAAGTGGAGAAAGCGAGAGCGCGCGAATGCAATCAAGCAAACACAAACAGCACAGCACGATGCGTATTTTTTTTAATTGACAAAATAAATCAAAAATAAATCAAAAATAAAAATAAGTGGAAAAGGCGAGAGTGCGCGAGCACACAGGAGCAAAGACAAGCAGCGCAGCTTGATGCGTAGTAAAAAAAATAATAAATAGACAACTGGTCGACCTCATTAGAAATAAAAACCCAAAAGATTAGATAGACAAACAAACAAACACATAAATGTGCAGAGAAGGGCATTGCGCGCAGGAGCAAAGGTAAACAGCAGACAGACCTGAATCCTTATCTTTACAAGGTCGACCTCAGAACTTTGTTCACTTTCTCTCGGTGACGGATAATGGAAGGAAGGGCAGGCAACTGGTCGACTTCATTTAAATAAACAAATAAAAAATAAGATAAACTCTCAGGAATAGATAAATAATAACAAAAAAATTGTAAAGTGGAGAAAGCGAGAGCGCGCGAATACACTCAAGCAAACACAAACAGCACAGCACGATGCGTATTTTTTTTTAAATTGACAAAATAAATCAAAAATAAATCAAAAATAAAAATAAGTGGAAAAGGCGAGAGTGCGCGAGCACACAGGAGCAAAGACAAGCAGCGCAGCTTGATGCGTAGTAAAAAAAAAATGATAAATAGACAACTGGTCGACCCTCATTAGAAATAAAAACCCAAAAGATTAGATAGACAAACAAACAAACACATAAATGTGGAGAGAAGGGCAGTGCGCACAGGAGCAAAGGTAAACAGCAGACAGACCTGAATCCTTATCTTTACAAGGTCGACCTCAGAACTTTGTTCAGTTTGTCTCGGTGACGGATAATGGAAGGAAGGGCAGGCAACTGGTCGACTTCATTTAAATAAACAAATAAAAAATAAGATAAAACTCTCAGGAATAGATAAATAATAACAAAAAAATTGTAAAGTGGAGAAAGCGAGAGCGCGCGAATGCACTCAAGCAAACACAAACAGCACAGCACGATGCGTTTTTTTTTAATTGACCAAATAAATCAAAAATAAATCAAAAATAAAAATAACTGGAAAATGCGAGAGTGCGCGAGCACACAGGAGCAAAGACAAGCAGCGCAGCTTGATGCGTAGTAAAAAAAATAATAAATAGACAACTGGTCGACCTCATTAGAAATAAAATCCCAAAAGATTAGATAGACAAACAAACAAACACATAAATGTGGAGAGAAGGGGAATGCGCGCAGGAGCAAAGTTAAACAGCAGACAGACCTGAATGTTTATCTTTACAAGGTCGACCTCAGAACTTTGTTCAGTTTGTCTCCGTGACGGATAATGGAAGGAAGGCCAGGCAACTGGTCGACTTCATTTAAATAAACAAATAAAAAATAAGATAAACTCTCAGGATTAGATAAATAATAACAAAAAAAATTGTAAAGTGGAGAAAGCGAGAGCGCGCGAATGCACTCAAGCAAACACAAACAGCACAGCACGATGCGTATTTTTTTTTAAATTGACAAAATAAATCAAAAATAAAAATAAGTGGAAAAGGCGAGAGTGCGCGAGCACACAGGAGCAAAGACAAGCAGCGCAGCTTGATGCGTAGTAAAAAAAATAATAAATAGACAACTGGTCGACCTCATTAGAAATAAAAACCCAAAAGATTAGATAGACAAACAAACAAACACATAAATGTGGAGAGAAGGGCAGTGCGCGCAGGAGCAAAGGTAAACAGCAGACAGACCTGAATCCTTATCTTTACAAGGTCGACCTCAGAACATTGTTCATTTTGTCTCGGTGACGGATAATGGAAGGAAGGGCAGGCAACTGGTCGACTTCATTTAAATAAACAAATAAAAAATAAGATAAACTCTCAGGAATAGATAAATAATAACAAAAAATTGTAAAGTGGAGAAAGGCGAGAGCGCGCGAATGCAATCAAGCAAACACAAACAGCACAGCACGATGCGTATTTTTTTTAATTGACAAAATAAATCAAAAATAAATCAAAAATAAAAATAAGTGGAAAAGGCGAGAGTGCGCGAGCACACAGGAGCAAAGACAAGCAGCGCAGCTTGATGCGTAGTAAAAAAAAATAATAAATAGACAACTGGTCGACCTCATTAGAAATAAAAACCCAAAAGATTAGATAGACAAAGAAACAAACACATAAATGTGGAGAGAAGGGCAGTGCGCGCAGGAGCAAAGGTAAACAGCAGACAGACCTGAATCCTTATCTTTACAAGGTCGACCTCAGAACTTTGTTCAGTTTGTCTCGGTGACGGATAATGGAAGGAAGGGCAGGCAACTGGTCGACTTCATTTAAATAAACAAATAAAAAATAAGATAAACTCTCAGGAATAGATAAATAATAACAAAAAAATTGTAAAGTGGAGAAAGCGAGAGCGCGCGAATGCACTCAAGCAAACACAAACAGCACAGCACGATGCGTATTTTTTTTTAAATTGACAAAATAAATCAAAAATAAATCAAAAATAAAAATAAGTGGAAAAGGCGAGAGTGCGCGAGCACACAGGAGCAAAGACAAGCAGCGCAGCTTGATGCGTAGTAAAAAAAATAATAAATAGACAACTGGTCGACCTCATTAGAAATAAAAACCGAAAAGATTAGATAGACAAACAAACAAACACATAAATGTGGAGAGAAGGGCAGTGCATGCAGGAGAAAAGGTAAACAGCAGACAGACCTGAATCCTTATCTTTACAAGGTCGACCTCAGAACTTTGTTCAGTTTGTCTCGGTGATGGATAATGGAAGGAAGGGCAGGCAACTGGTCGACTTCATTTAAATAAACAAATAAAAAATAAGATAAACTCTCAGGAAGAGATAAATAATAAAAAAAATTGTAAAGTGGAGAAAGCGAGAGCGTACGAATGCACTCAAGCAAACACAAACAGCACAGCACGATGCGTATTTTTTTTAAAATTGACAAAATAAATCAAAAATAAATCAAAAATAAAAATAAGTGGAAAAGGCGAGAGTGCGCGAGCACACAGGAGCAAAGACAAGCAGCGCAGCTTGATGCGTAGTAAAAAAAATAATAAATAGACAACTGGTCGACCTCATTAGAAATAAAAACCCAAAGATTAGATAGACAAACAAACAAACACATAAATGTGGCTAGAAGGGCAGTGCGCGCAGGAGCAAAGGTAAACAGCAGACAGACCTGAATCCCTTATCTTTACAAGGTCGACCTCAGAACTTTGTTCAGTTTGTCTCGGTGACGGATAATGGAAGGAAGGGCAGGCAACTGGTCGACTTCATTTAAATAAAAAAATAAAAAATAAGATA
>NW_025957736.1:0-25931 GCF_023159225.1 Perognathus longimembris pacificus
GCTCCTGCGCGCACTGCCCTTCTCTCCACATTTATGTGTTTGTTTGTTTGTCTATCTAATCTTTTGGGTTTTTATTTCTAATGAGGTCGACCAGTTGTCTATTTATTATTTTTTTTACTACGCATCAAGCTGCGCTGCTTGTCTTTGCTCCTGTGTGCTCGCGCACTCTCGCCTTTTCCACTGATTTTTATTTTTGATTTATTTTGTCAATTTTAAAAAAAATACGCATCTTGCTGTGCTGTTTGTGTTTGCTTGAGTGCATTCGCGTGCTCTCGCTATCTCCACTTTACAATTTTTTTGTTATTATTTATCTATTCCTGAGAGTTTATCTTATTTTTTATTTGTTTATTTAAATGAAGTCGACCAGTTGCCTGCCCTTCCTTCCATTATCCGTCACCGAGACAACTGAACAAAGTTCTGAAGTCGACCTTATAAAGATAAGGATTCAGGTCTGTCTGCTGTTTACCTTTGCTCCTGCGCGCACTGCCCTTCTCTCCACATTTATGTGTTTGTTTGTTTGTCTATCTAATCTTTTGGGTTTTTATTTCTAATGAGGTCGACCAGTTGTCTATTTATTATTTTTTTTACTACGCATCAAGCTGCGCTGCTTGTCTTTGCTCCTGTGTGCTCGCGCACTCTCGCCTTTTCCACTTATTTTTATTTTTGATTTATTTTTGATTTATTTTGTCAATTTAAAAAAAATACGCATCGTGCTGTGCTGTTTGTGTTTGCTTGAGTGCATTCGCGCGCTCTCGCTTTCTCCACTTTACAATTTTTTTCTTATTATGTATCTATTCCTGAGAGGTTATCGTATTTTTTATTTGTTTATTTAATGAAGTCGACCAGTTGCCTGCCCTTCCTTCCATTATCCGTCACCGAGAAAAACTGAACAAAGTTCTGAGGTCGACCCTGTAAAGATAAGGATTCAGGTCTGTCTGCTGTTTACCTTTGCTCCTGCGCGCACTGCCCTTCTCTCCACATTTATGTGTTTGTTTGTTTGTCTATCTAATCTTTTGGGTTTTTATTTCTAATGAGGTCGACCAGTTGTCTATTTATTATTTTTTTTACTACGCATCAAGCTGCGCTGCTTGTCTTTGCTCCTGTGTGCTCGCGCACTCTCGCCTTTTCCACTCATTTTTATTTTTGATTTATTTTTGATTTATTTTGTCAATTTAAAAAAAATACGCATCGTGCTGTGCTGTTGTCTTTGCTTGAGTGCATTCCCGTGCTCTCGCTTTCTCCACTTTACAATTTTTTTGTTATTATTTATCTATTCCTGAGAGTTTATCTTATTTTTTATTTGTTTATTTAAATGAAGTCGACCAGTTGCCTGCCCTTCCTTCCATTATCCGTCACCGAGACAAACTGAACAAAGTTCTGAGGTCGACCTTGTAAAGATAAGGATTCAGGTCTGTCTGCTGTTTACCTTTGCTCCTGCGCGCACTGCCCTTCTCTCCACATTTATGTGTTTGTTTGTCTATCTAATCTTTTGGGTTTTTATTTCTAATGAGGTCGACCAGTTGTCTCTATTTATTATTTTTTTTACTACGCATCAAGCTGCGCTGCTTGTCTTTGCTCCTGTGTGCTCGCGCACTCTCGCCTTTTCCACTTATTTTATTTTTGATTTATTTTTTTCAATTTAAAAAAAATACGCATCGTGCTGTGCTGTTTGTGTTTGCTTGAGTGCATTCGCGCGCTCTCGCTTTCTCACTTTACAGTTTTTTTGTTATTATTTATCTATTCCTGAGAGTTTATCTTATTTTTTATTTGCTTATTTAAATGAAGTCGACCAGTTGCCTGCCCTTCCTTCCATTATCCGTCACCGAGACAAACTGAACAAAGTTCTGAGGTCGACCTTGTAAAGATAAGGATTCAGGTCTGTCTGCTGTTTACCTTTGCTCCTGCGCGCACTGCCCTTCTCTCCACATTTATGTGTTTGTTTGTTTTATCTATCTAATCTTTTGGGTTTTTATTTCTAATGAGGTCGACCAGTTGTCCATTTATTATTTTTTTTTTACTACGCATCAAGCTGCGCTGCTGTTGTCTATTTATTATTTCTTTACTACGCATCAAGCTGCGCTGCTTGTCTTTGCTCCTGTGTGCTCGCGCACTCTCGCCTTTTCCACTTATTTTTATTTTTGATTTATTTTTGATTTTTTTGTCAATTTAAAAAAATACGCATCGTGCTGTGCTGTTTGTGTTTGCTTGAGTGCATTCGCGCGCTCTCGCTTTCTCCACTTTACAATTTTTTTGTTATTATTTATCTATTCCTGAGCGTTTATCTAATTTTTTATTTGTTTATTTAAATGAAGTCGACAGGTTGCCTGCCCTTCCTTCCATTATCCGTCACCGAGACAAACTGAACAAAGTTCTGAGGTCGACCTTGTAAAGATAAGGATTCAGGTCTGTCTGTTGTTTACCTTTGCTCCTGTGCGCACTGCACTTCTCTCCACATTTATGTGTTTGTTTGTTTGTCTATCTAATCTTTTGGGTTTTTATTTCTAATGAGGTCGACCAGTTGTCTATTTATTATTTTTTTTACTACGCATCAAGCTGCGCTGCTTTTCTTTGCTCCTGTGTGCTCGCGCACTCTCGCCTTTTCCACTTATTTTTATTTTGATTTATTTTGTCAATTTAAAAAAAAAATACGCATCGTGCTTTGCTGTTTGTGTTTGCTTGAGTGCATTCGCGCCCTCTCGCTTTCTCCACTTTACAATTTTTTTTGTTATTATTTACCTATTCCTGAGAGTTTATCTTATTTTTATTTGTTTATTTAAATGAAGTCGATCAGTTGGCTGCCCTTCCTTCCATTATCCGTCACCGAGACAAACTGAACAAAGTTCTGAGGTCGACCTTGTAAAGATAAGGATTCAGGTCTGTCTGCTGTTTACCTTTGCTACTGCGCGCACTGCCCTTCTCTCCACATTTATATGTTTGTTTGTTTGTCTATCTAATCTTTTGGGTTTTTATTCTAATGAGGTCGACCAGTTGTCTATTTATTATTTTTTTTACTACGCATCAAGCTGCGCTGCTTGTCTTTGCTCCTGTGTGCTCTCGCACTCTCGCCTTTTCCACTTATTTTTATTTTTGATTTATTTTTGATTTATTTTGTCCATTTAAAAAAAAAATACGCATCGTGCTGTGCTGTTTGTGTTTGCTTGAGTGCATTCGCGCGTTCTCGCTTTCTCCACTTTACAATTTTTTGTTATTATTTATCTATTCCTGAGAGTTTATCTTATTTTTTATTTGTTTATTTAAATGAAGTCGACCAGTTGGCTGCCCTTCCTTCCATTATCCGTCACCGAGACAAACTGAACAAAGTTCTGAGGTCGACCTTGTAAAGATAAGGATTCAGGTCTGTCTGCTGTTTACCTTTGCTCCTGCACGCACTGCCCTTCTCTCCACATTTATGTGTTTGTTTGTTTGTCTATCTAATCTTTTGGGTTTTTATTTCTAATGAGGTCGACCAGTTGTCTATTTATTATTTTTTTTACTACGCATCAAGCTGCGCTGCTTGTCTTTGCTCCTGTGTGCTCTCGCACTCTCGCCTTTTCCACTTATTTTTATTTTTGATTTATTTTTGATTTATTTTGTCAATTTAAAAAAAAAATACGCATCGTGCTGTGCTGTTTGTGTTTGCTTGAGTGCATTCGCGCGCTCTCGCTTTCTCCACTTTACAATGTTTGTTATTATTTATCTATTCCTGAGAGTTTATCTTATATTTTATTTGTTTATTTAAATGAACTCGACCAGTTGCCTGCCCTTCCTTCCATTATCCGTCACCGAGACAAACTGAACAAAGTTCTGAGGTCGACCTTGTAAAGATAAGGATTCAGGTCTGTCTGCTGTTTACCTTTGCTCCTGCGCGCACTGCCCTTCTCTCCACATTTATGTGTTTGTTTGTTTGTCTATCTAATCTTTTGGGTTTTTATTTCTAATGAGGTCGACCATTTGTCTATTTATTATTTTTTTTACTACGCATCAAGCTGCGCTGCTTGTCTTTGCTCCTGTGTGCTCGCGCACTCTCGCCTTTTCCACTTATTTTTATTTTTGATTTATTTTTGATTTATTTTGTCAATTTTAAAAAAAAATACGCATCGTGCTGTGCTGTTTGTGTTTGCTTGAGTGCATTCGCGCGCTCTCGCTTTCTCCACTTTACAATTTTTTTATTATTTATCTATTCCTGAGAGTTTATCTTATTTTTTATTTGTTTATTTAAATGAAGTCGACCAGTTGCCTGCCCTTCCTTCCATTATCCGTCACCGAGACAAACTGAACAAAGTTCTGAGGTCGACCTTGTAAAGATAAGGATTCAGGTCTGTCTGCTGTTTACCTTTGCTCCTGCGCGCACTGCCCTTCTCTCCACATTTATGTGTTTGTTTGTTTGTCTATCTAATCTTTTGGGTTTTTATTTCTAATGAGGTCGACCAGTTGTCTATTTATTATTTTTTTTACTACGCATCAAGCTGCGCTGCTTGTCTTTGCTCCTGTGTGCTCGCGCACTCTCGCCTTTTCCACTTATTTTTATTTTTGATTGATTTAATTTGTCAATTTAAAAAAAAATACGCATCGTGCTGTGCTGTTTGTGTTTGCTTGAGTGCATTCGTGCGCTCTCGCTTTCTCCACTTTACAATTTTTTTGTTATTATTTATCTATTCCTGAGAGTTTATCTTATTTTTTATTTGTTTATTTAAATGAAGTCGACCAGTTGCCTGCCCTTCCTTCCATTATCCGTCACCGAGACAAACTGAACAAAGTTCTGAGGTCGACCTTGTAAAGATAAGGATTCAGGTCTGTCTGCTGTTTAACTTTGCTCCTGCGCGCACTGCCCTTCTCTCCACATTTATGTGTTTGTTTGTCTATCTAATCTTTTCGGTTTTTATTTCTAATGAGGTCGACCAGTTGTCTATTTATTATTTTTTTTTACTACGCATCAAGCTGCGCTGCTTGTCTTTGCTCCTGTGTGCTCGCGCACTCTAGCCTTTTCCACTTATTTTTATTTTTGATTTATTTTGGATTTATTTTGTCAATTTAAAAAAAATACGCATCGTGCTGTGCTGTTTGTGTTTGCTTGAGTGCATTCGCGCGCTCTCGCTTTCTCCACTTTACAATTTTTTTGTTATTATTTATCTATTCCTGAGAGTTTATCTTATATTTTATTTGTTTATTTAAATGAAGTCGACCAGTTGCCTGCCCTTCCTTCCATTATCCGTCACCGAGACAAACTGAACAAAGTTCTGAGGTCGACCTTGTAAAGATAAGGATTCAGGTCTGTCTGCTGTTTACCTTTGCTCCTGCGCGCACTGCCCTTCTCTCCACATTTATGTGTTTGTTTGTTTGTCTATCTAATCTTTTGGGTTTTTATTTCTAATGAGGTCGACCAGTTGTCTATTTATTATTTTTTTTTACGACGCAACAAGCTGCGCTGCTTGTCTTTGCTCCTGTGTGCTCGCGCACTCTCGCCTTTTCCACTTATTTTTATGTTTGATTTATTTTTGATTTATTTTGTCAATTTTAAAAGAAAATACGCATCGTGCTGTGCTGTTTGTGTTTGCTTGAGTGCATTCCCGCATTCTCGCTTTCTCCACTTTACAATTTTTTGTTATTATTTATCTATTCCTGAGAGTTTATCTTATTTTTTATTTGTTTATTTAAATGAAGTCGACCAGTTGCCTGCCCTTCCTTCCATTATCCGTCACCGAGACAAACTGAACAAAGTTCTGAGGTCGACCTTGTAAAGATAAGGATTCAGGTCTGTCTGCTGTTTACCTTTGCTCCTGCGCGCACTGCCCTTCTCTCCACATTTATGTGTTTGTTTGTCTATCTAATCTTTTGGGTTTTTATTTCTAATGAGGTCGACCAGTTGTCTATTTATTATGTTTTTTACTACGCATCAAGCTGCGCTGCTGTTGTCTATTTATTATTTTTTTTACTACGCATTAAGCTGCGCTACTTGTTTTGCTCCTGTGTGCTCGCGCACTCTCGCCTTTTCCACTTATTTTTATTTTTGATTTATTTTTGATTTATTTTGTCATTTTAAAAAAAAAATACGCATCGTGCTGTGCTGTTTGTGTTTGCTTGAGTGCATTCGCGCGCTCTCGCTTTCTCCACTTTACAATTTTTTTTGTTATTATTTATCTATTCCTGAGAGTTTATCTTATTTTTTATTTGTTTATTTAAATGAAGTCGACCAGTTGCCTGCCCTTCCTTCCATTATCCGTCACCGAGACAAACTGAACAAAGTTCTGAGGTCGTCCTAGTAAAGATAAGGATTCAGGTCTGTCTGCTGTTTACCTTTGCTCCTGCGCGCACTGCCCTTCTCTCCTCATTTATGTGTTTGTTTGTTTGTCTATCTAATCTTTTGGGTTTTTAATTCTAATGAGGTCGACCAGTTGTCTATTTATTATTTTTTTTTACTACGCATCAAGCTGCGCTGCTTGTCTTTGCTCCTGTGTGCTCGCGCACTCTCGCCTTTTTCCACTTATTTTTATTTTTGATTGATTTATTTTGTCAATTTAAAAAAAAATACGCATCGTGCTGTGCTGTTTGTGTTTGCTTGAGTGCATTCGTGCGCTCTCGCTTTCTCCACTTTACAATTTTTTTGTTATTATTTATCTATTTCTGAGAGTTTATCTTATTTTTTATTTGTTTATTTAAATGAAGTCGACCAGTTGCCTGCCCTTCCTTCCATTATCCGTCACCGAGACAAACTGAACAAAGTTCTGAGGTCGACCTTGTAAAGATAAGGATTCAGGTCTGTCTGCTGTTTAACTTTGCTCCTGCGCGCACTGCCCTTCTCTCCACATTTATGTGTTTGTTTGTCTATCTAATCTTTTGGGTTTTTATTTCTCATGAGGTCGACCAGTTCGCTATTTATTATTTTTTTTTACTACGCATCAAGCTGCGCTGCTTGTCTTTGCTCCTGTGTGCTCGCGCACTCTAGCCTTTTCCACTTATTTTTATTTTTGATTTATTTTGGATTTATTTTGTCAATTTAAAAAAAAATACGCATCGTGCTGTGGTGTTTGTGTTTGCTTGAGTGCATTCGCGCGCTCTCGCTTTCTCCACTTTACAATTTTTTTGTTATTATTTATCTATTCCTGAGAGTTTATCTTATTTTTTATTTGTTTATTTAAATGAAGTCGACCAGTTGCCTGCCCTTCCTTCCATTATCCGTCACCGAGACAAACTGAACAAAGTTCTGAGGTCGACCTTGTAAAGATAAGGATTCAGGTCTGTCTGCTGTTTACCTTTGCTCCTGCGCGCACTGCCCTTCTCTCCACATTTATGTGTTTGTTTGTTTGTCTATCTAATCTTTTGGGTTTTTATTTCTAATGAGGTCGACCAGTTGTCTATTTATTATTTTTTTTACTACGCATCAAGCTGCGCTGCTTGTCTTTGCTCCTGTGTGCTCGCGAACTCTCGCCTTTTCCACTTATTTTTATGTTTGATTTATTTTTGATTTATTTTGTCAATTTTAAAAGAAAATACGCATCGTGCTGTGCTGTTTGTGTTTGCTTGAGTGCATTCCCGCGCTCTCGCTTTCTCCACTTTACAATTTTTTGTTATTATTTATCTATTCCTGAGAGTTTATCTTATTTTTTATTTGTTTATTTAAATGAAGTCGACCAGTTGCCTGCCCTTCCTTCCATTATCCGTCACCGAGACAAACTGAACAAAGTTCTGAGGTCGACCTTGTAAAGATAAGGATTCAGGTCTGTCTGCTGTTTACCTTTGCTCCTGCGCGCACTGCCCTTCTCTACACATTTATGTGTTTGTTTGTCTATCTAATCTTTTGGGTTTTTATTTCTAATGAGGTCGACCAGTTGTCTATTTATTATTTTTTCTACTACGCATCAAGGTGCGCTGCTTGTCTTTGCTCCTGTGTGCTCGCGCACTCTCGCCTTTTCCACTTATTTTTATGTTTGATTTATTTTTTATTTATTTTGTCAATTTTAAAAAAAATACGCATCGTGCTGTGCTGTTTGTGTTTGCTTGAGTGCATTCGCGCGCTCTCGCTTTCTCCACTTTACAATTTTTTTTGTTATTATTTATCTATTCCTGAGAGTTTATCTCATTTTTTATTTTTTTATTTAAATGAAGTCGACCAGTTGCCTGCCCTTCCTTCCATTATCCGTCACCGAGACAAACTGAACAAAGTTCTGAGGTCGACCTTGTAAAGATAGGGATTCAGGTCTGTCTGATGTTTACCTTTGCTCATGCGCGCACTGACCTTCTCTCCACATTTATGTGTTTGTTTGTTTGTCTATCTAATCTTTTGGGTTTTTATTTCTAATGAGGTCGACCAGTTGTCTATTTATTATGTTTTTTTTACTACGCATCAAGCTGCGCTGCTTGTCTTTGCTCCTGTGTGCTCGCGCACTCTAGCCTTTTCCACTTATTTTTATTTTTGATTTATTTTTGATTTATTTTGTCAATTTAAAAAAAATACGCATCGTGCTGTGCTGTTTGTGTTTGCTTGAGTGCATTCGCGCGCTCTCGCTTTCTCCACTTTACCATTTTTTTGTTATTATTTATCTATTCCTGAGAGTTTATCTTATTTTTTATTTGTTTATTTAAATGAAGTCGACCAGTTGCCTGCCCTTCCTTCCATTATCTGTCACCGAGACAAACTGAACAAAGTTCTGAGGTCGACCTTGTAAAGATAAGGATTCAGGTCTGTCTGCTGTTTACCTTTGCTCCTGGGCGCACTGCCCTTCTCTCCACATTTATGTGTTTGTTTGTTTGTCTATCTAATCTTTTGGGTTTTTATTTCTAATGAGGTCGACCAGTTGTCTATTTATTATTTTTTTTTACTACGCATCAAGCTGCGCTGCTTGTCTTTGCTCCTGTGTGCTCGCGCACTCTCGCCTTTTCCACTTATTTTTATTTTTGATTTATTTTGTCAATTTAAAAAAAAATACGCATCGTGCTGTGCTGTTTGTGTTTGCTTGAGTGCATTCGCGCGCTCTCGCTTTCTCCACTTTACAATTTTTTTGTTATTATTTATATATTCCTGAGAGTTTATCTTATTTTTTATTTGTTTATTTAAATGAAGTCGACCAGTTGCCTGCCCTTCCTTCCATTATCCGTCACCGAGACAACCTGAACAAAGTTCTGAGGTCGACCTTGTAAAGATAAGGATTCAGGTCTGTCTGCTGTTTACCTTTGCTACTTCGCGCACTGCCCTTCTCTCCACATTTATGTGTTTGTTTGTTTGTCTATCTAATCTTTTGGGTTTTTATTTCTAATGAGGTCGACCAGTTGTCTATTTATTATGTTTTTTACTACGCATCAAGCTGCGCTGCTGTTGTCTATTTATTATTTTTTTTACTACGCATCAAGCTGCGCTACTTGTTTTGCTCCTGTGTGCTCGCGCACTCTCGCCTTTTCCACTTATTTTTATTTTTGATTTATTTTTGATTTATTTTGTCAATTTAAAAAAAAATACGCATCGTGCTGTGCTGTTTGTGTTTGCTTGAGTGCATTCGCGCGCTCTCGCTTTCTCCACTTTACAATTTTTTTGTTATTATTTATCTATTCCTGAGAGTTTATCTTATTTTTTATTTGTTTATTTAAATGAAGTCGACCAGTTGCCTGCCCTTCCTTCCATTATCCGTCACCGAGACAAACTGAACAAAGTTCTGAGGTCGTCCTAGTAAAGATAAGGATTCAGGTCTGTCTGCTGTTTACCTTTGCTCCTGCGCGCACTGCCCTTCTCTCCACATTTATGTGTTTGTTTGTTTGTCTATCTAATCTTTTGGGTTTTTAATTCTAATGAGGTGGACCAGTTGTCTATTTATTATTTTTTTTTACTACGCATCAAGCTGCGCTGCTTGTCTTTGCTCCTGTGTGCTCGCGCACTCTCGCCTTTTACACTTATTTTTATTTTTGATTGATTTATTTTGTCAATTTAAAAAAAAATACGCATCGTGCTGTGCTGTTTGTGTTTGCTTGAGTGCATTCGTGCGCTCTCGCTTTCTCCACTTTACAATTTTTTTGTTATTATTTATCTATTCCTGAGAGTTTATCTTATTTTTTATTTGTTTATTTAAATGAAGTCGACCAGTTGTCTGCCCTTCCTTCCATTATCCGTCACCGAGACAAACTGAACAAAGTTCTGAGGTCGACCTTGTAAAGATAAGGATTCAGGTCTGTCTGCTGTTTAACTTTGCTCCTGCGCGCACTGCCCTTCTCTCCACATTTATGTGTTTGTTTGTCTATCTAATCTTTTGGGTTTTTATTTCTAATGAGGTCGACCAGTTGTCTATTTATTATTTTTTTTTACTACGCATCAAGCTGCGCTGCTTGTCTTTGCTCCTGTGTGCTCGCGCACTCTAGCCTTTTCCACTTATTTTTATTTTTGATTTATTTTGGATTTATTTTGTCAATTTAAAAAAATACGCATCGTGCTGTGCTGTTTGTGTTTGCTTGAGTGCATTCGCGCGCTCTCGCTTTCTCCACTTTACAATTTTTTTGTTATTATTTATCTATTCCTGAGAGTTTATCTTATATTTTATTTGTTTATTTAAATGAAGTCGACCAGTTGCCTGCCCTTCCTTCCATTATCCGTCACCGAGACAAACTGAACAAAGTTCTGAGGTCGACCTTGTAAAGATAAGGATTCAGGTCTGTCTGCTGTTTACCTTTGCTCCTGCGCGCACTGCCCTTCTCTCCACATTTATGTGTTTGTTTGTTTGTCTATCTAATCTTTTGGGTTTTTATTTCTAATGAGGTCGACCAGTTGTCTATTTATTATTTTTTTTACTACGCAACAAGCTGCGCTGCTTGTCTTTGCTCCTGTGTGCTCGCGCACTCTCGCCTTTTCCACTTATTTTTATGTTTGATTTATTTTGATTTATTTTGTCAATTTTAAAAGAAAATACGCATCGTGCTGTGCTGTTTGTGTTTGCTTGAGTGCATTCCCGCATTCTCGCTTTCTCCACTTTACAATTTTTTGTTATTATTTATCTATTCCTGAGAGTTTATCTTATTTTTTATTTGTTTATTTAAATGAAGTCGACCAGTTGCCTGCCCTTCCTTCCATTATCCGTCACCGAGACAAACTGAACAAAGTTCTGAGGTCGACCTTGTAAAGATAAGGATTCAGGTCTGTCTGCTGTTTACCTTTGCTCCTGCGCGCACTGCCCTTCTCTCCACATTTATGTGTTTGTTTGTCTATCTAATCTTTTGGGTTTTTATTTCTAATGAGGTCGACCAGTTGTCTATTTATTATGTTTTTTACTACGCATCAAGCTGCGCTGCTGTTGTCTATTTATTATTTTTTTTACTACGCATCAAGCTGCGCTACTTGTTTTGCTCCTGTGTGCTCGCGCACTCTCGCCTTTTCCACTTATTTTTATTTTTGATTTATTTTTGATTTATTTTGTCATTTTAAAAAAAAAATACGCATCGTGCTGTGCTGTTTGTGTTTGCTTGAGTGCATTCGCGCGCTCTCGCTTTCTCCACTTTACAATTTTTTTGTTATTATTTATCTATTCCTGAGAGTTTATCTTATTTTTTATTTGTTTATTTAAATGAAGTCGACCAGTTGCCTGCCCTTCCTTCCATTATCCGTCACCGAGACAAACTGAACAAAGTTCTGAGGTCGTCCTAGTAAAGATAAGGATTCAGGTCTGTCTGCTGTTTACCTTTGCTCCTGCGCGCACTGCCCTTCTCTCCACATTTATGTGTTTGTTTGTTTGTCTATCTAATCTTTTGGGTTTTTAATTCTAATGAGGTCGACCAGTTGTCTATTTATTATTTTTTTTTACTACGCATCAAGCTGCGCTGCTTGTCTTTGCTCCTGTGTGCTCGCGCACTCTCGCCTTTTCCACTTATTTTTATTTTTGATTGATTTATTTTGTCAATTTAAAAAAAATACGCATCGTGCTGTGCTGTTTGTGTTTGCTTGAGTGCATTCGTGCGCTCTCGCTTTCTCCACTTTACAATTTTTTTGTTATTATTTATCTATTTCTGAGAGTTTATCTTATTTTTTATTTGTTTATTTAAATGAAGTCGACCAGTTGCCTGCCCTTCCTTCCATTATCCGTCACCGAGACAAACTGAACAAAGTTCTGAGGTCGACCTTGTAAAGATAAGGATTCAGGTCTGTCTGCTGTTTAACTTTGCTCCTGCGCGCACTGCCCTTCTCTCCACATTTATGTGTTTGTTTGTCTATCTAATCTTTTGGGTTTTTATTTCTAATGAGGTCGACCAGTTGTCTATTTATTATTTTTTTTTACTACGCATCAAGCTGCGCTGCTTGTCTTTGCTCCTGTGTGCTCGCGCACTCTAGCCTTTTCCACTTATTTTTATTTTTGATTTATTTGGATTTATTTTGTCAATTTAAAAAAAATACGCATCGTGCTGTGCTGTTTGTGTTTGCTTGAGTGCATTCGCGCGCTCTCGCTTTCTCCACTTTACAATTTTTTTGTTATTATTTATCTATTCCTGAGAGTTTATCTTATTTTTTATTTGTTTATTTAAATGAAGTCGACCAGTTGCCTGCCCTTCCTTCCATTATCCGTCACCGAGACAAACTGAACAAAGTTCTGAGGTCGACCTTGTAAAGATAAGGATTCAGGTCTGTCTGCTGTTTACCTTTGCTCCTGCGCGCACTGCCCCTTCTCTCCACATTTATGTGTTTGTTTGTCTATCTAATCTTTTGGGTTTTTATTTCTAATGAGGTCGACCAGTTGTCTATTTATTATTTTTTTTACTACGCATCAAGGTGCGCTGCTTGTCTTTGCTCCTGTGTGCTCGCGCACTCTCGCCTTTTCCACTTATTTTTATGTTTGATTTATTTTTTATTTATTTTGTCAATTTAAAAAAAAATACGCATCGTGCTGTGCTGTTTGTGTTTGCTTGAGTGCATTCGCGCGCTCTCGCTTTCTCCACTTTACATTTTTTTTGTTATTATTTATCTATTCCTGAGAGTTTATCTCATTTTTTATTTGTTTATTTAAATGAAGTCGACCAGTTGCCTGCCCTTCCTTCCATTATCCGTCACCGAGACAAACTGAACAAAGTTCTGAGGTCGACCTTGTAAAGATAGGGATTCAGGTCTGTCTGATGTTTACCTTTGCTCATGCGTGCACTGACATTCTCTCCACATTTATGTGTTTGTTTGTTTGTCTATCTAATCTTTTGGGTTTTTATTTCTAATGAGGTCGACCAGTTGTCTATTTATTATGTTTTTTAATACGCATCAAGCTGCGCTGCTTGTCTTTGCTCCTGTGTGCTCGCGCACTCTCGCCTTTTCCACTTATTTTTATTTTTGATTTATTTTTGATTTATTTTGTCAATTTAAAAAAAATACGCATCGTGCTGTGCTGATTGTGTTTGCTTGAGTGCATTCGCGCGCTCTCGCTTTCTCCACTTTACAATTTTTTTTATTATTTATCTATTCCTGAGAGTTTATCTTATTTTTTATTTGTTTATTTAAATGAAGTCGACCAGTTGCATGCCCTTCCTTCCATTATCCGTCACCGAGACAAACTGAACAAAGTTCTGAGGTCGACCTTGTAAAGGTAAGGATTCAGGTCTGTCTGCTGTTTACCTTTGCTCCTGCGCGCACTGCCCTTCTCTCCACATTTATGTGTTTGTTTGTTTGTCTATCTAATCTTTTGGGTTTTTATTTCTAATGAGGTCGACCAGTTGTCTATTTATTATTTTTTTTTACTACGCATCAAGGTGCGCTGCTTGTCTTTGCTCCTGTGTGCTCGCGCACTCTCGCCTTTTCCACTTAATTTTATGTTTGATTTATTTTTTATTTATTTTGTCAATTTTAAAAAAAATACGCATCGTGCTGTGCTGTTTGTGTTTGCTTGAGTGCATTCGCGCGCTCTCGCTTTCTCCACTTTACAATTTTTTTGTTATTATTTATCTATTCCTGAGAGTTTATCTCATTTTTTATTTGTTTATTTAAATGAAGTCGACCAGTTGCCTGCCCTTCCTTCCATTATCCGTCACCGAGACAAACTGAACAAAGTTCTGAGGTCGACCTTGTAAAGATAGGGATTCAGGTCTGTCTGATGTTTACCTTTGCTCATGCGCGCACTGACCTTCTCTCCACATTTATGTGTTTGTTTGTTTGTCTATCTAATCTTTTGGGTTTTTATTTCTAATGAGGTCGACCAGTTGTCTATTTATTATTTTTTTTTACTACGCATCAAGCTGCGCTGCTTGTCTTTGCTCCTGTGTGCTCGCGCAATCTCGCCTTTTCCACTTATTTTTATTTTTGATTTATTTTGTCAATTTAAAAAAAAATACGCATCGTGCTGTGCTGTTTGTGTTTGCTTGAGTGCATTCGCGCGCTCTCGCTTTCTCCACTTTACAATTTTTTTGTTATTATTTATATATTCCTGAGAGTTTATCTTATTTTTTATTTGTTTATTTAAATGAAGTCGACCAGTTGCCTGCCCTTCCTTCCATTATCCGTCACCGAGACAACCTGAACAAAGTTCTGAGGTCGACCTTGTAAAGATAAGGATTCAGGTCTGTCTGCTGTTTACCTTTGCTACTTCGCGCACTGCCCTTCTCTCCACATTTATGTGTTTGTTTGTTTGTCTATCTAATCTTTTGGGTTTTTATTTCTAATGAGGTCGACCAGTTGTCTATTTATTATGTTTTTTACTACGCATCAAGCTGCGCTGCTGTTGTCTATTTATTATTTTTTTTACTACGCATCAAGCTGCGCTACTTGTTTTGCTCCTGTGTGCTCGTGCACTCTCGCCTTTTCCACTTATTTTTATTTTTGATTTATTTTTGATTTATTTTGTCAATTTAAAAAAAAATACGCATCGTGCTGTGCTGTTTGTGTTTGCTTGAGTGCATTCGCGCGCTCTCGCTTTCTCCACTTTACAATTTTTTTGTTATTATTTATCTATTCCTGAGAGTTTATCTTATTTTTTATTTGTTTATTTAAATGAAGTCGACCAGTTGCCTGCCCTTCCTTCCATTATCCGTCACCGAGACAAACTGAACAAAGTTCTGAGGTCGTCCTAGTAAAGATAAGGATTCAGGTCTGTCTGCTGTTTACCTTTGCTCCTGCGCGCACTGCCCTTCTCTCCACATTTATGTGTTTGTTTGTTTGTCTATCTAATCTTTTGGGTTTTTAATTCTAATGAGGTGGACCAGTTGTCTATTTATTATTTTTTTTTTACTACGCATCAAGCTGCGCTGCTTGTCTTTGCTCCTGTGTGCTCGCGCACTCTCGCCTTTTCCACTTATTTTTATTTTTGATTGATTTATTTTGTCAATTTAAAAAAAAATACGCATCGTGCTGTGCTGTTTGTGTTTGCTTGAGTGCATTCGTGCGCTCTCGCTTTCTCCACTTTACAATTTTTTGTTATTATTTATCTATTCCTGAGAGTTTATCTTATTTTTTATTTGTTTATTTAAATGAAGTCGACCAGTTGTCTGCCCTTCCTTCCATTATCCGTCACCGAGACAAACTGAACAAAGTTCTGAGGTCGACCTTGTAAAGATAAGGATTCAGGTCTGTCTGCTGTTTAACTTTGCTCCTGCGCGCACTGCCCTTCTCTCCACATTTATGTGTTTGTTTGTCTATCTAATCTTTTGGGTTTTTATTTCTAATGAGGTCGACCAGTTGTCTATTTATTATTTTTTTTTACTACGCATCAAGCTGCGCTGCTTGTCTTTGCTCCTGTGTGCTCGCGCACTCTAGCCTTTTCCACTTATTTTTATTTTTGATTTATTTTGGATTTATTTTGTCAATTTAAAAAAAATACGCATCGTGCTGTGCTGTTTGTGTTTGCTTGAGTGCATTCGCGCGCTCTCGCTTTCTCCACTTTACAATTTTTTTTGTTATTATTTATCTATTCCTGAGAGTTTATCTTATATTTTATTTGTTTATTTAAATGAAGTCGACCAGTTGCCTGCCCTTCCTTCCATTATCCGTCACCGAGACAAACTGAACAAAGTTCTGAGGTCGACCTTGTAAAGATAAGGATTCAGGTCTGTCTGCTGTTTACCTTTGCTCCTGCGCGCACTGCCCTTCTCTCCACATTTATGTGTTTGTTTGTTTGTCTATCTAATCTTTTGGGTTTTTATTTCTAATGAGGTCGACCAGTTGTCTATTTATTATTTTTTTTACTACGCAACAAGCTGCGCTGCTTGTCTTTGCTCCTGTGTGCTCGCGCACTCTCGCCTTTTCCACTTATTTTTATGTTTGATTTATTTTTGATTTATTTTGTCAATTTTAAAAGAAAATACGCATCGTGCTGTGCTGTTTGTGTTTGCTTGAGTGCATTCCCGCATTCTCGCTTTCTCCACTTTACAATTTTTTGTTATTATTTATCTATTCCTGAGAGTTTATCTTATTTTTTATTTGTTTATTTAAATGAAGTCGACCAGTTGCCTGCCCTTCCTTCCATTATCCGTCACCGAGACAAACTGAACAAAGTTCTGAGGTCGACCTTGTAAAGATAAGGATTCAGGTCTGTCTGCTGTTTACCTTTGCTCCTGCGCGCACTGCCCTTCTCTCCACATTTATGTGTTTGTTTGTCTATCTAATCTTTTGGGTTTTTATTTCTAATGAGGTCGACCAGTTGTCTATTTATTATGTTTTTTACTACGCATCAAGCTGCGCTGCTGTTGTCTATTTATTATTTTTTTTACTACGCATCAAGCTGCGCTACTTGTTTTGCTCCTGTGTGCTCGCGCACTCTCGCCTTTTCCACTTATTTTTATTTTTGATTTATTTTTGATTTATTTTGTCATTTTAAAAAAAAAATACGCATCGTGCTGTGCTGTTTGTGTTTGCTTGAGTGCATTCGCGCGCTCTCGCTTTCTCCACTTTACAATTTTTTTTGTTATTATTTATCTATTCCTGAGAGTTTATCTTATTTTTTATTTGTTTATTTAAATGAAGTCGACCAGTTGCCTGCCCTTCCTTCCATTATCCGTCACCGAGACAAACTGAACAAAGTTCTGAGGTCGTCCTAGTAAAGATAAGGATTCAGGTCTGTCTGCTGTTTACCTTTGCTCCTGCGCGCACTGCCCTTCTCTCCACATTTATGTGTTTGTTTGTCTATCTAATCTTTTGGGTTTTTATTTCTAATGAGGTCGACCAGTTGTCTATTTATTATTTTTTTTACTACGCATCAAGGTGCGCTGCTTGTCTTTGCTCCTGTGTGCTCGCGCACTCTCGCCTTTTCCACTTATTTTTATGTTTGATTTATTTTTTATTTATTTTGTCAATTTAAAAAAAAATACGCATCGTGCTGTGCTGTTTGTGTTTGCTTGAGTGCATTCGCGCGCTCTCGCTTTCTCCACTTTACATTTTTTTTGTTATTATTTATCTATTCCTGAGAGTTTATCTCTTTTTTATTTGTTTATTTAAATGAAGTCGACCAGTTGCCTGCCCTTCCTTCCATTATCCGTCACCGAGACAAACTGAACAAAGTTCTGAGGTCGACCTTGTAAAGATAGGGATTCAGGTCTGTCTGATGTTTACCTTTGCTCATGCGTGCACTGACATTCTCTCCACATTTATGTGTTTGTTTGTTTGTCTATCTAATCTTTTGGGTTTTTATTTCTAATGAGGTCGACCAGTTGTCTATTTATTATGTTTTTTAATACGCATCAAGCTGCGCTGCTTGTCTTTGCTCCTGTGTGCTCGCGCACTCTCGCCTTTTCCACTTATTTTTATTTTTGATTTATTTTTGATTTATTTTGTCAATTTAAAAAAAATACGCATCGTGCTGTGCTGATTGTGTTTGCTTGAGTGCATTCGCGCGCTCTCGCTTTCTCCACTTTACAATTTTTTTTTATTATTTATCTATTCCTGAGAGTTTATCTTATTTTTTATTTGTTTATTTAAATGAAGTCGACCAGTTGCATGCCCTTCCTTCCATTATCCGTCACCGAGACAAACTGAACAAAGTTCTGAGGTCGACCTTGTAAAGGTAAGGATTCAGGTCTGTCTGCTGTTTACCTTTGCTCCTGCGCGCACTGCCCTTCTCTCCACATTTATGTGTTTGTTTGTTTGTCTATCTAATCTTTTGGGTTTTTATTTCTAATGAGGTCGACCAGTTGTCTATTTATTATTTTTTTTACTACGCATCAAGGTGCGCTGCTTGTCTTTGCTCCTGTGTGCTCGCGCACTCTCGCCTTTTCCACTTATTTTTATGTTTGATTTATTTTTTATTTATTTTGTCAATTTTAAAAAAAATACGCATCGTGCTGTGCTGTTTGTGTTTGCTTGAGTGCATTCGCGCGCTCTCGCTTTCTCCACTTTACAATTTTTTTTGTTATTATTTATCTATTCCTGAGAGTTTATCTCATTTTTTATTTGTTTATTAAATGAAGTCGACCAGTTGCCTGCCCTTCCTTCCATTATCCGTCACCGAGACAAACTGAACAAAGTTCTGAGGTCGACCTTGTAAAGATAGGGATTCAGGTCTGTCTGATGTTTACCTTTGCTCATGCGCGCACTGACCTTCTCTCCACATTTATGTGTTTGTTTGTTTGTCTATCTAATCTTTTGGGTTTTTATTTCTAATGAGGTCGACCAGTTGTCTATTTATTATGTTTTTTAATACGCATCAAGCTGCGCTGCTTGTCTTTGCTCCTGTGTGCTCGCGCACTCTCGCCTTTTCCACTTATTTTTATTTTTGATTTATTTTTGATTTATTTTGTCAATTTAAAAAAAATACGCATCGTGCTGTGCTGTTTGTGTTTGCTTGAGTGCATTCGCGCGCTCTCGCTTTCTCCACTTTACCATTTTTTTGTTATTATTTATCTATTCCTGAGAGTTTATCTTATTTTTTATTTGTTTATTTAA
Source organism: Perognathus longimembris pacificus (assembly GCF_023159225.1). Lineage (NCBI taxonomy): Eukaryota > Metazoa > Chordata > Mammalia > Rodentia > Heteromyidae > Perognathus > Perognathus longimembris. The sequence goes on from NW_025957736.1 coordinate 18,812, forward strand.
ATGAAGTCGACCAGTTGCCTGCCCTTCCTTCCATTATCTGTCACCGAGACAAACTGAACAAAGTTCTGAGGTCGACCTTGTAAAGATAAGGATTCAGGTCTGTCTGCTGTTTACCTTTGCTCCTGGGCGCACTGCCCTTCTCTCCACATTTATGTGTTTGTTTGTTTGTCTATCTAATCTTTTGGGTTTTTATTTCTAATGAGGTCGACCAGTTGTCTATTTATTATTTTTTTTTACTACGCATCAAGCTGCGCTGCTTGTCTTTGCTCCTGTGTGCTCGCGCACTCTCGCCTTTTCCACTTATTTTTATTTTTGATTTATTTTGTCTATTTAAAAAAAAATACGCATCGTGCTGTGCTGTTTGTGTTTGCTTGAGTGCATTCGCGCGCTCTCGCTTTCTCCACTTTACAATTTTTTTGTTATTATTTATCTATTCCTGAGAGTTTATCTTATTTTTTATTTGTTTATTTAAATGAAGTCGACCAGTTGCCTGCCCTTCCTTCCATTATCCGTCACCGAGACAAACTGAACAAAGTTCTGAGGTCGTCCTAGTAAAGATAAGGATTCAGGTCTGTCTGCTGTTTACCTTTGCTCCTGCGCGCACTGCCCTTCTCTCCACATTTATGTGTTTGTTTGTTTGTCTATCTAATCTTTTGGGTTTTTAATTCTAATGAGGTCGACCAGTTGTCTATTTATTATTTTTTTTTTACTACGCATCAAGCTGCGCTGCTTGTCTTTGCTCCTGTGTGCTCGCGCACTCTCGCCTTTTCCACTTATTTTTATTTTTGATTGATTTATTTTGTCAATTAAAAAAAAATACGCATCGTGCTGTGCTGTTTGTGTTTGCTTGAGTGCATTCGTGCGCTCTCGCTTTCTCCACTTTACAATTTTTTTGTTATTATTTATCTATTTCTGAGAGTTTATCTTATTTTTTATTTGTTTATTTAAATGAAGTCGACCAGTTGCCTGCCCTTCCTTCCATTATCCGTCACCGAGACAAACTGAACAAAGTTCTGAGGTCGACCTTGTAAAGATAAGGATTCAGGTCTGTCTGCTGTTTAACTTTGCTCCTGCGCGCACTGCCCTTCTCTCCACATTTATGTGTTTGTTTGTCTATCTAATCTTTTGGGTTTTTATTTCTAATGAGGTCGACCAGTTGTCTATTTATTATTTTTTTTTACTACGCATCAAGCTGCGCTGCTTGTCTTTGCTCCTGTGTGCTCGCGCACTCTAGCCTTTTCCACTTATTTTTATTTTTGATTTATTTTGGATTTATTTTGTCAATTTAAAAAAAATACGCATCGTGCTGTGCTGTTTGTGTTTGCTTGAGTGCATTCGCGCGCTCTCGCTTTCTCCACTTTACAATTTTTTTGTTATTATTTATCTATTCCTGAGAGTTTATCTTATTTTTTATTTGTTTATTTAAATGAAGTCGACCAGTTGCCTGCCCTTCCTTCCATTATCCGTCACCGAGACAAACTGAACAAAGTTCTGAGGTCGACCTTGTAAAGATAAGGATTCAGGTCTGTCTGCTGTTTACCTTTGCTCCTGCGCGCACTGCCCTTCTCTCCACATTTATGTGTTTGTTTGTCTATCTAATCTTTGGGTTTTTATTTCTAATGAGGTCGACCAGAAGTCTATTTATTATTTTTTTTACTACGCATCAAGGTGCGCTGCTTGTCTTTGCTCCTGTGTGCTCGCGCACTCTCGCCTTTTCCACTTATTTTTATGTTTGATTTATTTTTTATTTATTTTGTCAATTTAAAAAAAAATACGCATCGTGCTGTGCTGTTTGTGTTTGCTTGAGTGCATTCGCGCGCTCTCGCTTTCTCCACTTTACAATTTTTTTGTTATTATTTATCTATTCCTGAGAGTTTATCTCATTTTTTATTTGTTTATTTAAATGAAGTCGACCAGTTGCCTGCCCTTCCTTCCATTATCCGTCACCGAGACAAACTGAACAAAGTTCTGAGGTCGACCTTGTAAAGATAGGGATTCAGGTCTGTCTGATGTTTACCTTTGCTCATGCGTGCACTGACATTCTCTCCACATTTATGTGTTTGTTTGTTTGTCTATCTAATCTTTTGGGTTTTTATTTCTAATGAGGTCGACCAGTTGTCTATTTATTATGTTTTTTAATACGCATCAAGCTGCGCTGCTTGTCTTTGCTCCTGTGTGCTCGCGCACTCTCGCCTTTTCCACTTATTTTTATTTTTGATTGATTTATTTTGTCAATTTAAAAAAAAATACGCATCCTGCTGTGCTGTTTGTGTTTGCTTGAGTGCATTCGTGCGCTCTCGCTTTCTCCACTTTACAATTTTTTTTGTTATTATTTATCTATTTCTGAGAGTTTATCTTATTTTTTATTTGTTTATTTAAATGAAGTCGACCAGTTGCCTGCCCTTCCTTCCATTATCCGTCACCGAGACAAACTGAACAAAGTTCTGAGGTCGACCTTGTAAAGATAAGGATTCAGGTCTGTCTGCTGTTTAACTTTGCTCCTGCGCGCACTGCCCTTCTCTCCACATTTATGTGTTTGTTTGTCTATCTAATCTTTTGGGTTTTTATTTCTAATGAGGTCGACCAGTTGTCTATTTATTATTTTTTTTTACTACGCATCAAGCTGCGCTGCTTGTCTTTGCTCCTGTGTGCTCGCGCACTCTAGCCTTTTCCACTTATTTTTATTTTTGATTTATTTTGGATTTATTTTGTCAATTTAAAAAAAATACGCATCGTGCTGTGCTGTTTGTGTTTGCTTGAGTGCATTCGCGCGCTCTCGCTTTCTCCACTTTACAATTTTTTTGTTATTATTTATCTATTCCTGAGAGTTTATCTTATTTTTTATTTGTTTATTTAAATGAAGTCGACCAGTTGCCTGCCCTTCCTTCCATTATCCGTCACCGAGACAAACTGAACAAAGTTCTGAGGTCGACCTTGTAAAGATAAGGATTCAGGTCTGTCTGCTGTTTACCTTTGCTCCTGCGCGCACTGCCCTTCTCTCCACATTTATGTGTTTGTTTGTCTATCTAATCTTTTGGGTTTTATTTCTAATGAGGTCGACCAGTTGTCTATTTATTATTTTTTTTACTACGCATCAAGGTGCGCTGCTTGTCTTTGCTCCTGTGTGCTCGCGCACTCTCGCCTTTTCCACTTATTTTTATGTTTGATTTATTTTTTATTTATTTTGTCAATTTAAAAAAAATACGCATCGTGCTCTGCTGTTTGTGTTTGCTTGAGTGCATTCGCGCGCTCTCGCTTTCTCCACTTTACAATTTTTTTGTTATTATTTATCTATTCCTGAGTGTTTACCTCATTTTTTATTTGTTTATTTAAATGAAGTCGACCAGTTGCCTGCCCTTCCTTCCATTATCCGTCACCGAGACAAACTGAACAAAGTTCTGAGGTCGACCTTGTAAAGATAGGGATTCAGGTCTGTCTGATGTTTACCTTTGCTCATGCGTGCACTGACATTCTCTCCACATTTATGTGTTTGTTTGTTTGTCTATCTAATCTTTTGGGTTTTTATTTCTAATGAGGTCGACCAGTTGTCTATTTATTATGTTTTTTAATACGCATCAAGCTGCGCTGCTTGTCTTTGCTCCTGTGTGCTCGCGCACTCTCGCCTTTTCCACTTATTTTTATTTTTGATTTATTTTTGATTTATTTTGTCAATTTAAAAAAAATACGCATCGTGCTGTGCTGTTTGTGTTTGCTTGAGTGCATTCGCGCGCTCTCGCTTTCTCCACTTTACAATTTTTTTTTATTATTTATCTATTCCTGAGAGTTTATCTTATTTTTTTATTTGTTTATTTAAATGAAGTCGACCAGTTGCATGCCCTTCCCTTCCATTATCCGTCACCGAGTCCAACTGAACAATGTTCTCAGGTCGACCTTGTAAAGATAAGGATTCAGGTCTATCTGCTGTTTACCTTTGCTCCTGGGCGCACTGCCCTTCTCTCCACATTTATGTGTTTGTTTGTTTGTCTATCTAATCTTTTGGGTTTTTATTTCTAATGAGGTCGACCAGTTGTCTATTTATTATTTTTTTTTACTACGCATCAAGCTGCGCTGCTTGTCTTTGCTCCTGTGTGCTCGCGCACTCTCGCCTTTTCCACTTATTTTTATTTTTGATTTATTTTGTCAATTTTAAAAAAAATACGCATCGTGCTGTGCTGTTTGTGTTTGCTTGAGTGCATTCCCGCGCTCTCGCTTTCTCCACTTTACAATTTTTTGTTATTATTTATCTATTCCTGAGAGTTTATCTTATTTTTTATTTGTTTATTTAAATGAAGTCGACCAGTTGCCTGCCCTTCCTTCCATTATCCTTCACCGAGACAAACTGAACAAAGTTCTGAGGTCGACCTTGTAAAGATAAGGATTCAGGTCTGTCTGCTCTTTACCTTTGCTCCTGCGCGCACTGCCCTTCTCTCCACATTTATGTGTTTGTTTGTCTATCTAATCTTTTGGGTTTTTATTTCTAATGAGGTCGACCAGTTGTCTATTTATTATTTTTTCTACTACGCATCAAGGTGCGCTGCTTGTCTTTGCTCCTGTGTGCTCGCGCACTCTCGCCTTTTCCACTTATTTTTATGTTTGATTTATTTTTTATTTATTTTGTCAATTTTAAAAAAAATACGCATCGTGCTGTGCTGTTTGTGTTTGCTTGAGTGCATTCGCGCGCTCTCGCTTTCTCCACTTTACAATTTTTTTTGTTATTATTTATGTATTCCTGAGAGTTTATCTTATTTTTTATTTGTTTATTTATATGAAGTCGACCAGTTGCCTGCCCTTCCTTCCATTATCCGTCACCGAGACAAACTGAACAAAGTTCTGAGGTCGTCCTAGTAAAGATAAGGATTCAGGTATGTCTGCTGTTTACATTTGCTCCTGCGCGCACTGCCCTTCTCTCCACATTTATGTGTTTGTTTGTTTGTCTATCTAATCTTTTGGGTTATTATTTCTAATGAGGTCGACCAGTTGTCTATTTATTATTATTTTTTACTACGCATCAAGCTGCGCTGCTTGTCTTTGCTCCTGTGTGCTCGCCCACTCTCGCCTTTTCCACTTATTTTTATTTTTGATTTATTTTTGATTTATTTTGTCAATTAAAAAAAAATACGCATCGTGCTGTGCTGTTTGTGTTTGCTTGAGTGCATTTGCGCGATCTCGCTTTCTCCACTTTACAATTTTTTTGTATTATTTATCTATTACTGAGAGTTTATCTTACTTTTATTTGTTTATTTAAATGAAGTCGACCAGTTGCCTGCCCTTCCTTCCATTATCCGTCACCGAGACAAACTGAACAAAGTTCTGAGGTCGACCTTGTAAAGATAAGGATTCAGGTCTGTCTGCTGTTTACCTTTGCTCCTGCGCGCACTGCCCTTCTCTCCACATTTATGTGTTTGTTTGTTTGTCTATCTAATCTTTTGGGTTTCTATTTCTAATGAGGTCGACCAGTTGTCTATTTATTATTTTTTTTTACTACGCATCAAGCTGCGCTGCTTGTCTTTGCTCCTGTGTGCTCGCGCACTCTCGCCTTTTCCACTTATTTTTATTTTTGATTTATTTTTGATTTATTTTGTCAATTTAAAAAAATACGCATCGTGCTGTGCTGTTTGTGTTTGCTTGAGTGCATTCGCGCGCTCTCGCTTTCTCCACTTTACAATTTTTTTGTTATTATTTATCTATTCCTGAGAGTTTATCTTATTTTTATTTGTTTATTTAAATGAAGTCGACCAGTTGCCTGCCCTTCCTTCCATTATCCGTCACCGAGACAAACTGAACAAAGTTCTGAAGTCGACCTTGTAAAATAAGGATTCAGGTCTGTCTGCTGTTTACCTTTGCTCCTGCGCGCACTGCCCTTCTCTCCACATTTATGTGTTTGTTTGTTTGTCTATCTAATCTTTTGGGTTTTTATTTCTAATGAGGTCGACCAGTTGTCTATTTATTATGTTTTTTTACTACGCATCAAGCTGCGCTGCTTGTCTTTGCTCCTGTGTGCTCGCGCACTCTAGCCTTTTCCACTTATTTTTATTTTTGATTTATTTTTGATTTATTTTGTCAATTTAAAAAAAAATACGCATCGTGCTGTGCTGTTTGTGTTTGCTTGAGTGCATTCGCGCGCTCTCGCTTTCTCCACTTTACAATTTTTTTTTATTATTTATCTATTCCTGAGAGTTTATCTTATTTTTTATTTGTTTATTTAAATGAAGTCGACCAGTTGCATGCCCTTCCTTCCATTATCCGTCACCGAGTCCAACTGAACAATGTTCTGAGGTCGACCTTGTAAAGATAAGGATTCAGGTCTATCTGCTGTTTACCTTGCTCCTGTGCGCACTGCCCTTCTCTCCACATTTATGTGTTTGTTTGTTTGTCTATCTAATCTTTTGGGTTTTTATTTCTAATGAGGTCGACCAGTTGTCTATTTATTATGTTTTTCACTACGCATCAAGCTGCGCTGCTGTTGTCTATTTATTATTTTTTTTACTACGCATCAAGCTGCGCTGCTTGTCTTTGCTCCTGTGTGCTCGCGCACTCTCGCCTTTTCCACTTATTTTTATTTTTGATTTATTTTTGATTTATTTTGTCAATTTCAAAAAAAAATACGCATCGTGCTGTGCTGTTTGTGTTTGCTTGAGTGCATTCGCGCGCTCTCGCTTTCTCCACTTTACAATTTTTTGTTATTATTTATCTATTCCTGAGAGTTTATCTTATTTTTTATTTGTTTATTTAAATGAAGTCGACCAGTTGCCTGCCCTTCCTTCCATTATCCGTCACCGAGACAAACTGAACAAAGTTCTGAGGTCGACCTTGTAAAGATAAGGATTCAGGTCTGTCTGCTGTTTACCTTTGCCTCTGCGCGCACTGCCCTTCTCTCCACATTTATGTGTTTGTTTGTCTATCTAATCTTTTGGGTTTTTATTTCTAATGAGGTCGACCAGTTGTCCATTTATTATTTTTTTTACTACGCATCAAGGTGCGCTGCTTGTCTTTGCTCTTGTGTGCTCGCGCACTCTAGCCTTTTCCACTTATTTTTATGTTTGATTTATTTTTTATTTATTTTGTCAATTTAAAAAAAATACGCATCGTGCTGTGCTGTTTGTGTTTGCTTGAGTGCATT
>NW_025957737.1:0-30947 GCF_023159225.1 Perognathus longimembris pacificus
TTTGCTCCTGCGCGCACTGCCCTGCTCTCCACATTTATGTGTTTGTTTGTTTGTCTACCTAATCTTTTGGGTTTTTATTTCTAATGAGGTCGACCAGTTGTCTATTTATCATTTTTTTTACTACGCATCAAGCTGCGCTGCTTGTCTTTGCTCCTGTGTGCTCGCGCACTCTCGCCTTTTCCACTTATTTTTATTTTTGATTTATTTTTGATTTATTTTGTCAATTTAAAAAAATACGCATCGTGCTGTGCTGTTTGTGTTTGCTTGAGTGCATTCGCGCGCTCTCGCTTACTGCACTTTACAATTTTTTTGTTATTATTTATCTATTCCTGAGAGTTTATCTTATTTTTTTTTTTTTATTTAAATGAAGTCGACCAGTTGCCTGCCCTTCCTTCCATTATCCATCACCGAGACCAAATGAACAAAGTTCTGAGGTCGACCTTGTAAAGATAAGGATTCAGGTCTGTCTGCTGTTTACCTTTGCTCCTGCGCGCACTGCCCTTCTCTCCACATTTATGTGTTTGTTTGTTTGTCTATCTAATCTTTTGGGTTTTTATTTCTAATGAGGTCGACCAGTTGTCTATTTATTATTTTTTTTACTACGCATCAAGCTGCGCTGCTTGTCTTTGCTCCTGTGTGCTCGCGCACTCTCGCCTTTTCCACTTATTTTATTTTTGATTTATTTTTGATTTATTTTGTCAATTTTAAAAAAATACGCATCGTGCTGTGCTGTTTGTGTTTTCTTGAGTGCATTCGCGCGCTCTCGCTTTCTCCACTTTACAATTTTTTTGTTATTATTTATCTATTCCTGAGAGTTTATCTTATTTTTTATTTGTTTATTTAAATGAAGTCGACCAGTTGCCTGCCCTTCCTTCCATTATCCGTCACCGAGACAAACTGAACAAAGTTTGAGGTCGATCTTGTAAAGATAAGGATTCAGGTCTGTTTGCTGTTTACCTTTGCTCCTGCGCGCACTGCCCTTCTCTCCACATTTATGTGTTTGTTTGTTTGTCTATCTAATCTTTTGGGTTTTTATTTCTAATGAGGTCGACCAGTTGTCTATTTATTATTTTTGTTACTACGCATCAAGCTGCGCTGCTAGTCTTTGCTCCTGTGTGCTCGCGCACTCTCGCCTTTTCCACTTATTTTTATTTTTGATTTTTTGATTTATTTTGTCAATTTAAAAAAAATACGCATCGTGCTGTGCTGTTTGTGTTTGCTTGAGTGCATTCGCGCGCTCTCGCTTTCTCCACTTTACAATTTTTTTGTTATTATTTATCTATTCCTGAGAGTTTATCTTATTTTTTGTTTATTTAAAGGAAGTCGACCAGTTGCCTGCCCTTCCTTCCATTATCCGTCACCGAGACAAACTGAACAAAGTTCTGAGGCCGACCTTGTAAAGATAAGGATTCAGGTCTGTCTGCTGTTTACCTTTGCTCCGGCCCGCACTGCCCTTCTCTCCACATTTATGTGTTGGTTTGTTTGTCTATCTAATCTTTTGGGTTTTTATTTCTAATGAGGTCGACCCGTTGTCTATTTATTATTTTTTTTTACTACGCATCAAGCTGCGCTGCTTGTCTTTGCTCCTGTGTGCTCGCGCACTCTCGCCTTTTCCACTTATTTTTATTTTTGATTTATTTTTGATTAATTTTGTCAATTTTAAAAAAATACGCATCGTGCTGTGCTGTTTGTTTTTGCTTGAGTGCAGTCGCGCGCTCTCGCTTTCTCCACTTTACAATTTTTTTGTTATTATTTATCTATTCCTGAGAGTTTATCTTATTTTTTATTTGTTTATTTAAATGAAGTCGACCAGTTGCCTGACCTTCCTTCCATTATCCGTCACCGAGACAAACTGAACAAAGTTTGAGGTCGACCTTGTAAAGATAAGGATTCAGGTCTGTTTGCTGTTTACCTTTGCTCCTGCGCGCACTGCCCTTCTCTCCACATTTATGTGTTTGTTTGTTTGTCTATCTAATCTTTTGGGTTTTTATTTCTAATGAGGTCGACCAGTTGTCTATTTATTATTTTTTTTACTACGCATCAAGCTGCGCTGCTTGTCTTTGCTCCTGTGTGCTCGCGCACTCTCGCCTTTTCCACTTATTTTTGTTTTTGATTTATTTTTGATTTATTTTGTCAATTTAAAAAAAATACGCATCGTGCTGTGCTGTTTGTGTTTGCTTGAGTGCATTCGCGCGCTCTCGCTTTCTCCACTTTACAATTTTTTTGTTATTATTTATCTATTCCTGAGAGTTTATCTTATTTTTTGTTTATTTAAATGAAGTCGACCAGTTGCCTGCCCTTCCTTCCATTATCCGTCACCGAGACAAACTGAACAAAGTTCTGAGGTCGACCTTGTAAAGATAAGGATTCAGGTCTGTCTGCTGTTTACCTTTGCTCCTGCGCGCACTGCCCTTCTCTCCACATTTATGTGTTTGTTTGTTTGTCTATCTAATCTTTTGGGTTTTTATTTCTAATGAGGTCGACCAGTTGTCTATTTATTATTTTTTTTACTACGCATCAAGCTGCGCTGCTTGTCTTTGCTCCTGTGTGCTCGCGCACTCTCGCCTTTTCCACTTATTTTTATTTTTGATTTATTTTTGATTTATTTTGTCAATTTAAAAAAAATACGCATCGTGCTGTGCTGTTTGTGTTTGCTTGAGTGCATTCGCGCGCTCTCGCTTTCTCCACTTTACAATTTTTTGTTATTATTTATCTATTCCTGAGAGTTTATCTTATTTTTTATTTGTTTATTTAAATGAAGTCGACCAGTTGCCTGCCCTTCCTTCCATTATCCGTCACCGAGACAAACTGAACAAAGTTCTGAGGTCGACCTTGTAAAGATAAGGATTCAGGTCTGTCTGCTGTTTACCTTTGCTCCTGCGCGCACTGCCCTTCTCTCCACATTTATGTGTTTGTTTGTTTGTCTATCTAATCTTTTGGGTTTTTATTTCTAATGAGGTCGACCAGTTGTCTATTTATTATTTTTTTTACTACGCATCAAGCTGCGCTGCTTGTCTTTGCTCCTGTGTGCTCGCGCACTCTCGCCTTTTCCACTTATTTTATTTTTGATTTATTTTGATTTATTTTGTCAATTTAAAAAAAAATACGCATCGTGCTGTGCTGTTTGTGTTTGCTTGAGTGCATTCGCGCGCTCTCGCTTTCTCCACTTTACAATTTTTTTGTTATTATTTATCTATTCCTGAGAGTTTATCTTATTTTTTATTTGTTTATTTAAATGAAGTCGACCAGTTGCCTGCCCTTCCTTCCATTATCCGTCACCGAGACAAACTGAACAAAGTTCTGAGGTCGACCTTGTAAAGATAAGGATTCAGGTCTGTCTGCTGTTTACCTTTGCTCCTGCGCGCACTGCCCTTCTCTCCACATTTATGTGTTTGTTTGTTTGTCTATCTAATCTTTTGGGTTTTTATTTCTAATGAGGTCGACCAGTTGTCTATTTATTATTTTTTTTACTACGCATCAAGCTGCGCTGCTTGTCTTTGCTCCTGTGTGCTCGCGCACTCTCGCCTTTTCCACTTATTTTTATTTTTGATTTATTTTTGATTTATTTTGTCAATTTAAAAAAAATACGCATCGTGCTGTGCTGTTTGTGTTTGCTTGAGTGCATTCGCGCGCTCTCGCTTTCTCCACTTTACAATTTTTTTGTTATTATTTATCTATTCCTGAGAGTTTATCTTATTTTTTATTTTGTTTATTTAAATGAAGTCGACCAGTTGCCTGCCCTTCCTTCCATTATCCGTCACCGAGACAAACTGAACAAAGTTCTGAGGTCGACCTTGTAAAGATAAGGATTCAGGTCTGTCTGCTGTTTACCTTTGCTCCTGCGCGCACTGCCCTTCTCTCCACATTTATGTGTTTGTTTGTTTGTCTATCTAATCTTTTGGGTTTTTATTTCTAATGAGGTCGACCAGTTGTCTATTTATTATTTTTTTTACTACGCATCAAGCTGCGCTGCTTGTCTTTGCTCCTGTGTGCTCGCGCACTCTCGCCTTTTCCACTTATTTTTGATTTATTTTGTCAATTTAAAAAAAATACGCATCGTGCTGTGCTGTTTGTGTTTGCTTGAGTGCATTCGCGCGCTCTCGCTTTCTCCACTTTACAATTTTTTTGTTATTATTTATCTATTCCTGAGAGTTTATCTTATTTTTTATTTGTTTATTTAAATGAAGTCGACCAGTTGCCTGCCCTTCCTTCCATTATCCGTCACCGAGACAAACTGAACAAAGTTCTGAGGTCGACCTTGTAAAGATAAGGATTCAGGTCTGTCTGCTGTTTACCTTTGCTCCTGCGCGCACTGCCCTTCTCTCCACATTTATGTGTTTGTTTGTTTGTCTATCTAATCTTTTGGGTTTTTATTTCTAATGAGGTCGACCAGTTGTCTATTTATTATTTTTTTTACTACGCATCAAGCTGCGCTGCTTGTCTTTGCTCCTGTGTGCTCGCGCACTCTCGCCTTTTCCACTTATTTTTATTTTTGATTTATTTTGATTTATTTTGTCAATTTAAAAAAAATACGCATCGTGCTGTGCTGTTTGTGTTTGCTTGAGTGCATTCGCGCGCTCTCGCTTTCTCCACTTTACAATTTTTTTGTTATTATTTATCTATTCCTGAGAGTTTATCTTATTTTTTATTTGTTTATTTAAATGAAGTCGACCAGTTGCCTGCCCTTCCTTCCATTATCCGTCACCGAGACAAACTGAACAAAGTTCTGAGGTCGACCTTGTAAAGATAAGGATTCAGGTCTGTCTGCTGTTTACCTTTGCTCCTGCGCGCACTGCCCTTCTCTCCACATTTATGTGTTTGTTTGTTTGTCTATCTAATCTTTTGGGTTTTTATTTCTAATGAGGTCGACCAGTTGTCTATTTATTATTTTTTTTACTACGCATCAAGCTGCGCTGCTTGTCTTTGCTCCTGTGTGCTCGCGCACTCTCGCCTTTTCCACTTATTTTTATTTTTGATTTATTTTTGATTTATTTTGTCAATTTAAAAAAAATACGCATCGTGCTGTGCTGTTTGTGTTTGCTTGAGTGCATTCGCGCGCTCTCGCTTTCTCCACTTTACAATTTTTTTGTTATTATTTATCTATTCCTGAGAGTTTATCTTATTTTTTATTTGTTTATTTAAATGAAGTCGACCAGTTGCCTGCCCTTCCTTCCATTATCCGTCACCGAGACAAACTGAACAAAGTTCTGAGGTCGACCTTGTAAAGATAAGGATTCAGGTCTGTCTGCTGTTTACCTTTGCTCCTGCGCGCACTGCCCTTCTCTCCACATTTATGTGTTTGTTTGTTTGTCTATCTAATCTTTTGGGTTTTTATTTCTAATGAGGTCGACCAGTTGTCTATTTATTATTTTTTTTACTACGCATCAAGCTGCGCTGCTTGTCTTTGCTCCTGTGTGCTCGCGCACTCTCGCCTTTTCCACTTATTTTTGATTTATTTTTGATTTATTTTGTCAATTTAAAAAAAAATACGCATCGTGCTGTGCTGTTTGTGTTTGCTTGAGTGCATTCGCGCGCTCTCGCTTTCTCCACTTTACAATTTTTTTGTTATTATTTATCTATTCCTGAGAGTTTATCTTATTTTTTGTTTATTTAAATGAAGTCGACCAGTTGCCTGCCCTTCCTTCCATTATCCGTCACCGAGACAAACTGAACAAAGTTCTGAGGTCGACCTTGTAAAGATAAGGATTCAGGTCTGTCTGCTGTTTACCTTTGCTCCTGCGCGCACTGCCCTTCTCTCCACATTTATGTGTTTGTTTGTTTGTCTATCTAATCTTTTGGGTTTTTATTTCTAATGAGGTCGACCAGTTGTCTATTTATTATTTTTTTTACTACGCATCAAGCTGCGCTGCTTGTCTTTGCTCCTGTGTGCTCGCGCACTCTCGCCTTTTCCACTTATTTTTATTTTTGATTTATTTTTGATTTATTTTGTCAATTTAAAAAAAATACGCATCGTGCTGTGCTGTTTGTGTTTGCTTGAGTGCATTCGCGCGCTCTCGCTTTCTCCACTTTACAATTTTTTGTTATTATTTATCTATTCCTGAGAGTTTATCTTATTTTTTATTTGTTTATTTAAATGAAGTCGACCAGTTGCCTGCCCTTCCTTCCATTATCCGTCACCGAGACAAACTGAACAAAGTTCTGAGGTCGACCTTGTAAAGATAAGGATTCAGGTCTGTCTGCTGTTTACCTTTGCTCCTGCGCGCACTGCCCTTCTCTCCACATTTATGTGTTTGTTTGTTTGTCTATCTAATCTTTTGGGTTTTTATTTCTAATGAGGTCGACCAGTTGTCTATTTATTATTTTTTTTACTACGCATCAAGCTGCGCTGCTTGTCTTTGCTCCTGTGTGCTCGCGCACTCTCGCCTTTTCCACTTATTTTTATTTTTGATTTATTTTGTCAATTTAAAAAAAATACGCATCGTGCTGTGCTGTTTGTGTTTGCTTGAGTGCATTCGCGCGCTCTCGCTTTCTCCACTTTACAATTTTTTTGTTATTATTTATCTATTCCTGAGAGTTTATCTTTTTTTTATTTGTTTATTTAAATGAAGTCGACCAGTTGCCTGCCCTTCCTTCCATTATCCGTCACCGAGACAAACTGAACAAAGTTCTGAGGTCGACCTTGTAAAGATAAGGATTCAGGTCTGTCTGCTGTTTACCTTTGCTCCTGCGCGCACTGCCCTTCTCTCCACATTTATGTGTTTGTTTGTCTATCTAATCTTTTGGGTTTTTATTTCTAATGAGGTCGACCAGTTGTCTATTTATTATTTTTTTTACTACGCATCAAGCTGCGCTGCTTGTCTTTGCTCCTGTGTGCTCGCGCACTCTCGCCTTTTCCACTTATTTTTATTTTTGATTTATTTTTGATTTATTTTGTCAATTTAAAAAAAATACGCATCGTGCTGTGCTGTTTGTGTTTGCTTGAGTGCATTCGCGCGCTCTCGCTTTCTGCACTTTACAATTTTTTTGTTATTATTTATCTATTCCTGAGAGTTTATCTTATTTTTTATTTGTTTATTTAAATGAAGTCGACCAGTTGCCTGCCCTTCCTTCCATTATCCGTCACCGAGACCAACTGAACAAAGTTCTGAGGTCGACCTTGTAAAGATAAGGATTCAGGTCTGTCTGCTGTTTACCTTTGCTCCTGCGCGCACTGCCCTTCTCTCCACATTTATGTGTTTGTTTGTTTGTCTATCTAATCTTTTGGGTTTTTATTTCTAATGAGGTCGACCAGTTGTCTATTTATTATTTTTTTTACTACGCATCAAGCTGCGCTGCTTGTCTTTGCTCCTGTGTGCTCGCGCACTCTCGCCTTTTCCACTTATTTTTATTTTTGATTTATTTTGTCAATTTAAAAAAAAATACGCATCGTGCTGTGCTGTTTGTGTTTGCTTGAGTGCATTCGCGCGCTCTCGCTTTCTCCACTTTACAATTTTTTTGTTATTATTTATCTATTCCTGAGAGTTTATCTTATTTTTTATTTGTTTATTTAAATGAAGTCGACCAGTTGCCTGCCCTTCCTTCCATTATCCGTCACCGAGACAAACTGAACAAAGTTCTGAGGTCGACCTTGTAAAGATAAGGATTCAGGTCTGTCTGCTGTTTACCTTTGCTCCTGCGCGCACTGCCCTTCTCTCCACATTTATGTGTTTGTTTGTTTGTCTATCTAATCTTTTGGGTTTTTATTTCTAATGAGGTCGACCAGTTGTCTATTTATTATTTTTTTTACTACGCATCAAGCTGCGCTGCTTGTCTTTGCTCCTGTGTGCTCGCGCACTCTCGCCTTTTCCACTTATTTTTATTTTTGATTTATTTTTGATTTATTTTGTCAATTTAAAAAAAATACGCATCGTGCTGTGCTGTTTGTGTTTGCTTGAGTGCATTCGCGCGCTCTCGCTTTCTCCACTTTACAATTTTTTTGTTATTATTTATCTATTCCTGAGAGTTTATCTTATTTTTTATTTGTTTATTTAAATGAAGTCGACCAGTTGCCTGCCCTTCCTTCCATTATCCGTCACCGAGACAAACTGAACAAAGTTCTGAGGTCGACCTTGTAAAGATAAGGATTCAGGTCTGTCTGCTGTTTACCTTTGCTCCTGCGCACTGCCCTTCTCTCCACATTTATGTGTTTGTTTGTTTGTCTATCTAATCTTTTGGGTTTTTATTTCTAATGAGGTCGACCAGTTGTCTATTTATTATTTTTTTTACTACGCATCAAGCTGCGCTGCTTGTCTTTGCTCCTGTGTGCTCGCGCACTCTCGCCTTTTCCACTTATTTTTATTTTTGATTTATTTTTGATTTATTTTGTCAATTTTAAAAAAAAATACGCATCGTGCTGTGCTGTTTGTGTTTGCTTGAGTGCATTCGCGCGCTCTCGCTTTCTCCACTTTACAATTTTTTTGTTATTATTTATCTATTCCTGAGAGTTTATCTTATTTATTTGTTTATTTAAATGAAGTCGACCAGTTGCCTGCCCTTCCTTCCATTATCCGTCACCGAACAAACTGAACAAAGTTCTGAGGTCGACCTTGTAAAGATAAGGATTCAGGTCTGTCTGCTGTTTACCTTTGCTCCTGCGCGCACTGCCCTTCTCTCCACATTTATGTGTTTGTTTGTTTGTCTATCTAATCTTTTGGGTTTTTATTTCTAATGAGGTCGACCAGTTGTCTATTTATTATTTTTTTTACTACGCATCAAGCTGCGCTGCTTGTCTTTGCTCCTGTGTGCTCGCGCACTCTCGCCTTTTCCACTTATTTTTATTTTTGATTTATTTTTGATTTATTTTGTCAATTTAAAAAAAATACGCATCGTGCTGTGCTGTTTGTGTTTGCTTGAGTGCATTCGCGCGCTCTCGCTTTCTCCACTTTACAATTTTTTGTTATTATTTATCTATTCCTGAGAGTTTATCTTATTTTTTATTTGTTTATTTAAATGAAGTCGACCAGTTGCCTGCCCTTCCTTCCATTATCCGTCACCGAGACAAACTGAACAAAGTTCTGAGGTCGACCTTGTAAAGATAAGGATTCAGGTCTGTCTGCTGTTTACCTTTGCTCCTGCGCGCACTGCCCTTCTCTCCACATTTATGTGTTTGTTTGTTTGTCTATCTAATCTTTTGGGTTTTTATTTCTAATGAGGTCGACCAGTTGTCTATTTATTATTTTTTTTACTACGCATCAAGCTGCGCTGCTTGTCTTTGCTCCTGTGTGCTCGCGCACTCTCGCCTTTTCCACTTATTTTTATTTTTGATTTATTTTTGATTTATTTTGTCAATTTAAAAAAAAATACGCATCGTGCTGTGCTGTTTGTGTTTGCTTGAGTGCATTCGCGCGCTCTCGCTTTCTCCACTTTACAATTTTTTTGTTATTATTTATCTATTCCTGAGAGTTTATCTTATTTTTTATTTGTTTATTTAAATGAAGTCGACCAGTTGCCTGCCCTTCCTTCCATTATCCGTCACCGAGACAAACTGAACAAAGTTCTGAGGTCGACCTTGTAAAGATAAGGATTCAGGTCTGTCTGCTGTTTACCTTTGCTCCTGCGCGCACTGCCCTTCTCTCCACATTTATGTGTTTGTTTGTTTGTCTATCTAATCTTTTGGGTTTTTATTTCTAATGAGGTCGACCAGTTGTCTATTTATTATTTTTTTTACTACGCATCAAGCTGCGCTGCTTGTCTTTGCTCCTGTGTGCTCGCGCACTCTCGCCTTTTCCACTTATTTTTATTTTTGATTTATTTTTGATTTATTTTGTCAATTTAAAAAAAATACGCATCGTGCTGTGCTGTTTGTGTTTGCTTGAGTGCATTCGCGCGCTCTCGCTTTCTCCACTTTACAATTTTTTTGTTATTATTTATCTATTCCTGAGAGTTTATCTTATTTTTTATTTGTTTATTTAAATGAAGTCGACCAGTTGCCTGCCCTTCCTTCCATTATCCGTCACCGAGACAAACTGAACAAAGTTCTGAGGTCGACCTTGTAAAGATAAGGATTCAGGTCTGTCTGCTGTTTACCTTTGCTCCTGCGCGCACTGCCCTTCTCTCCACATTTATGTGTTTGTTTGTTTGTCTATCTAATCTTTTGGGTTTTTATTTCTAATGAGGTCGACCAGTTGTCTATTTATTATTTTTTTTACTACGCATCAAGCTGCGCTGCTTGTCTTTGCTCCTGTGTGCTCGCGCACTCTCGCCTTTTCCACTTATTTTTATTTTTGATTTATTTTTGATTTATTTTGTCAATTTTAAAAAAAATACGCATCGTGCTGTGCTGTTTGTGTTTGCTTGAGTGCATTCGCGCGCTCTCGCTTTCTCCACTTTACAATTTTTTTGTTATTATTTATCTATTCCTGAGAGTTTATCTTATTTTTTATTTGTTTATTTAAATGAAGTCGACCAGTTGCCTGCCCTTCCTTCCATTATCCGTCACCGAGACAAACTGAACAAAGTTCTGAGGTCGACCTTGTAAAGATAAGGATTCAGGTCTGTCTGCTGTTTACCTTTGCTCCTGCGCGCACTGCCCTTCTCTCCACATTTATGTGTTTGTTTGTTTGTCTATCTAATCTTTTGGGTTTTTATTTCTAATGAGGTCGACCAGTTGTCTATTTATTATTTTTTTTACTACGCATCAAGCTGCGCTGCTTGTCTTTGCTCCTGTGTGCTCGCGCACTCTCGCCTTTTCCACTTATTTTTATTTTTGATTTATTTTTGATTTATTTTGTCAATTTAAAAAAAATACGCATCGTGCTGTGCTGTTTGTGTTTGCTTGAGTGCATTCGCGCGCTCTCGCTTTCTCCACTTTACAATTTTTTTGTTATTATTTATCTATTCCTGAGAGTTTATCTTATTTTTTGTTTATTTAAATGAAGTCGACCAGTTGCCTGCCCTTCCTTCCATTATCCGTCACCGAGACAAACTGAACAAAGTTCTGAGGTCGACCTTGTAAAGATAAGGATTCAGGTCTGTCTGCTGTTTACCTTTGCTCCTGCGCGCACTGCCCTTCTCTCCACATTTATGTGTTTGTTTGTTTGTCTATCTAATCTTTTGGGTTTTTATTTCTAATGAGGTCGACCAGTTGTCTATTTATTATTTTTTTTACTACGCATCAAGCTGCGCTGCTTGTCTTTGCTCCTGTGTGCTCGCGCACTCTCGCCTTTTCCACTTATTTTTATTTTTGATTTATTTTTGATTTATTTTGTCAATTTAAAAAAAATACGCATCGTGCTGTGCTGTTTGTGTTTGCTTGAGTGCATTCGCGCGCTCTCGCTTTCTCCACTTTACAATTTTTTTGTTATTATTTATCTATTCCTGAGAGTTTATCTTATTTTTTATTTGTTTATTTAAATGAAGTCGACCAGTTGCCTGCCCTTCCTTCCATTATCCGTCACCGAGACAAACTGAACAAAGTTCTGAGGTCGACCTTGTAAAGATAAGGATTCAGGTCTGTCTGCTGTTTACCTTTGCTCCTGCGCACTGCCCTTCTCTCCACATTTATGTGTTTGTTTGTTTGTCTATCTAATCTTTTGGGTTTTTATTTCTAATGAGGTCGACCAGTTGTCTATTTATTATTTTTTTTACTACGCATCAAGCTGCGCTGCTTGTCTTTGCTCCTGTGTGCTCGCGCACTCTCGCCTTTTCCACTTATTTTTATTTTTGATTTATTTTTGATTTATTTTGTCAATTTAAAAAAAATACGCATCGTGCTGTGCTGTTTGTGTTTGCTTGAGTGCATTCGCGCGCTCTCGCTTTCTCCACTTTACAATTTTTTTGTTATTATTTATCTATTCCTGAGAGTTTATCTTATTTTTTATTTCTTTATTTAAATGAAGTCGACCAGTTGCCTGCCCTTCCTTCCATTATCCGTCACCGAGACAAACTGAACAAAGTTCTGAGGTCGACCTTGTAAAGATAAGGATTCAGGTCTGTCTGCTGTTTACCTTTGCTCCTGCGCGCACTGCCCTTCTCTCCACATTTATGTGTTTGTTTGTTTGTCTATCTAATCTTTTGGGTTTTTATTTCTAATGAGGTCGACCAGTTGTCTGTTTATTATTTTTTTTACTACGCATCAAGCTGCGCTGCTTGTCTTTGCTCCTGTGTGCTCGCGCACTCTCGCCTTTTCCACTTATTTTTATTTTTGATTTATTTTTGATTTATTTTGTCAATTTTAAAAAAAATACGCAACGTGCTGTGCTGTTTGTGTTTGCTTGAGTGCATTCGCGCGCTCTCGCTTTCTCCACTTTACAATTTCTTTGTTATTATTTATCTATTCCTGAGAGTTTATCTTATTTTTTATTTGTTTATTTAAATGAAGTCGACCAGTTGCCTGCCCTTCCTTCCATTATCCGTCACCGAGACAAACTGAACAAAATTCTGAGGTCGACCTTGTAAATATAAGGATTCAGGTCTGTCTGCTGTTTACCTTTGCTCCTGCGCGCACTGCCCTTCTCTCCATATTTATGTGTTTGTTTGTTTGTCTATCTAATCTTTTGGGTTTTTATTTCTAATGAGGTCGACCCGTTGTCTATTTATTATTTTTTTTACTACGCATCAAGCTGCGCTGCTTGTCTTTGCTCCTGTGTGCTCGCGCACTCTCGCCTTTTCCACTTATTTTTATTTTTGATTTATTTTTGATTTATTTTGTCAATTTTAAAAAAAATACGCATCGTGCTGTGCTGTTTGTGTTTGCTTGAGTGCATTCGCGCGCTCTCGCTTTCTCCACTTTACAATTTTTTGTTATTATTTATCTATTCCTGAGAGTTTATCTTATTTTTTATTTGTTTATTTAAATGAAGTCGACCAGTTGCCTGCCCTTCCTTCCATTATCCGTCACCGAGACAAACTGAACAAAGTTCTGAGGTCGACCTTGTAAAGATAAGGATTCAGGTCTGTCTGCTGTTTACCTTTGCTCCTGCGCGCACTGCCCTTCTCTCCACATTTATGTGTTTGTTTGTTTGTCTATCTAATCTTTTGGGTTTTTATTTCTAATGAGGTCGACCAGTTGTCTATTTATTATTTTTTTTACTACGCATCAAGCTGCGCTGCTTGTCTTTGCTCCTGTGTGCTCGCGCACTCTCGCCTTTTCCACTTATTTTTATTTTTGATTTATTTTTGATTTATTTTGTCAATTTAAAAAAAATACGCATCGTGCTGTGCTGTTTGTGTTTGCTTGAGTGCATTCGCGCGCTCTCGCTTTCTCCACTTTACAATTTTTTTGTTATTATTTATCTATTCCTGAGAGTTTATCTTATTTTTTATTTGTTTATTTAAATGAAGTCGACCAGTTGCCTGCCCTTCCTTCCATTATCCGTCACCGAGACAAACTGAACAAAGTTCTGAGGTCGACCTTGTAAAGATAAGGATTCAGGTCTGTCTGCTGTTTACCTTTGCTCCTGCGCGCACTGCCCTTCTCTCCACATTTATGTGTTTGTTTGTTTGTCTATCTAATCTTTTGGGTTTTTATTTCTAATGAGGTCGACCAGTTGTCTATTTATTATTTTTTTTACTACGCATCAAGCTGCGCTGCTTGTCTTTGCTCCTGTGTGCTCGCGCACTCTCGCCTTTTCCACTTATTTTTATTTTTGATTTATTTTTGATTTATTTTGTCAATTTAAAAAAAATACGCATCGTGCTGTGCTGTTTGTGTTTGCTTGAGTGCATTCGCGCGCTCTCGCTTTCTCCACTTTACAATTTTTTTGTTATTATTTATCTATTCCTGAGAGTTTATCTTATTTTTTATTTGTTTATTTAAATGAAGTCGACCAGTTGCCTGCCCTTCCTTCCATTATCCGTCACCGAGACAAACTGAACAAAGTTCTGAGGTCGACCTTGTAAAGATAAGGATTCAGGTCTGTCTGCTGTTTACCTTTGCTCCTGCGCGCACTGCCCTTCTCTCCACATTTATGTGTTTGTTTGTTTGTCTATCTAATCTTTTGGGTTTTTATTTCTAATGAGGTCGACCAGTTGTCTATTTATTATTTTTTTTACTACGCATCAAGCTGCGCTGCTTGTCTTTGCTCCTGTGTGCTCGCGCACTCTCGCCTTTTCCACTTATTTTTATTTTTTTTATTTTTGATTTATTTTGTCAATTTAAAAAAAAATAGCATCGTGCTGTGCTGTTTGTGTTTGCTTGAGTGCATTCGCGCGCTCTCGCTTTCTCCACTTTACAATTTTTTTGTTATTATTTATCTATTCCTGAGAGTTTATCTTATTTTTTATTTGTTTATTTAAATGAAGTCGACCAGTTGCCTGCCCTTCCTTCCATTATCCGTCACCGAGACAAACTGAACAAAGTTCTGAGGTCGACCTTGTAAAGATAAGGATTCAGGTCTGTCTGCTGTTTACCTTTGCTCCTGCACGCACTGCCCTTCTCTCCACATTTATGTGTTTGTTTGTTTGTCTATCTAATCTTTTGGGTTTTTATTTCTAATGAGGTCGACCAGTTGTCTATTTATTATTTTTTTTACTACGCATCAAGCTGCGCTGCTTGTCTTTGCTCCTGTGTGCTCGCGCACTCTCGCCTTTTCCACTTATTTTTATTTTTGATTTATTTTTGATTTATTTTGTCAATTTAAAAAAAATACGCATCGTGCTGTGCTGTTTGTGTTTGCTTGAGTGCATTCGCGCGCTCTCGCTTTCTCCACTTTACAATTTTTTTGTTATTATTTATCTATTCCTGAGAGTTTATCTTATTTTTTATTTGTTTATTTAAATGAAGTCGACCAGTTGCCTGCCCTTCCTTCCATTATCCGTCACCGAGACAAACTGAACAAAGTTCTGAGGTCGACCTTGTAAAGATAAGGATTCAGGTCTGTCTGCTGTTTACCTTTGCTCCTGCGCGCACTGCCCTTCTCTCCACATTTATGTGTTTGTTTGTTTGTCTATCTAATCTTTTGGGTTTTTATTTCTAATGAGGTCGACCAGTTGTCTATTTATTATTTTTTTTACTACGCATCAAGCTGCGCTGCTTGTCTTTGCTCCTGTGTGCTCGCGCACTCTCGCCTTTTCCACTTATTTTTATTTTTGATTTATTTTTGATTTATTTTGTCAATTTTAAAAAAAATACGCATCGTGCTGTGCTGTTTGTGTTTGCTTGAGTGCATTCGCGCGCTCTCGCTTTCTCCACTTTACAATTTTTTTGTTATTATTTATCTATTCCTGAGAGTTTATCTTATTTTTTATTTGTTTATTTAAATGAAGTCGACCAGTTGCCTGCCCTTCCTTCCATTATCCGTCACCGAGACAAACTGAACAAAGTTCTGAGGTCGACCTTGTAAAGATAAGGATTCAGGTCTGTCTGCTGTTTACCTTTGCTCCTGCGCGCACTGCCCTTCTCTCCACATTTATGTGTTTGTTTGTTTGTCTATCTAATCTTTTGGGTTTTTATTTCTAATGAGGTCGACCAGTTGTCTATTTATTATTTTTTTTACTACGCATCAAGCTGCGCTGCTTGTCTTTGCTCCTGTGTGCTCGCGCACTCTCGCCTTTTCCACTTATTTTTATTTTTGATTTATTTTTGATTTATTTTGTCAATTTTAAAAAAAATACGCATCGTGCTGTGCTGTTTGTGTTTGCTTGAGTGCATTCGCGCGCTCTCGCTTTCTCCACTTTACAATTTTTTTGTTATTATTTATCTATTCCTGAGAGTTTATCTTATTTTTTATTTGTTTATTTAAATGAAGTCGACCAGTTGCCTGCCCTTCCTTCCATTATCCGTCACCGAGACAAACTGAACAAAGTTCTGAGGTCGACCTTGTAAAGATAAGGATTCAGGTCTGTCTGCTGTTTACCTTTGCTCCTGCGCGCACTGCCCTTCTCTCCACATTTATGTGTTTGTTTGTTTGTCTATCTAATCTTTTGGGTTTTTATTTCTAATGAGGTCGACCAGTTGTCTATTTATTATTTTTTTTACTACGCATCAAGCTGCGCTGCTTGTCTTTGCTCCTGTGTGCTCGCGCACTCTCGCCTTTTCCACTTATTTTTATTTTTGATTTATTTTTGATTTATTTTGTCAATTTAAAAAAAAAACGCATCGTGCTGTGCTGTTTGTGTTTGCTTGAGTGCATTCGCGCGCTCTCGCTTTCTCCACTTTACAATTTTTTGTTATTATTTATCTATTCCTGAGAGTTTATCTTATTTTTTATTTGTTTATTTAAATGAAGTCGACCAGTTGCCTGCCCTTCCTTCCATTATCCGTCACCGAGACAAACTGAACAAAGTTCTGAGGTCGACCTTGTAAAGATAAGGATTCAGGTCTGTCTGCTGTTTACCTTTGCTCCTGCGCGCACTGCCCTTCTCTCCACATTTATGTGTTTGTTTGTTTGTCTATCTAATCTTTTGGGTTTTTATTTCTAATGAGGTCGACCAGTTGTCTATTTATTATTTTTTTTACTACGCATCAAGCTGCGCTGCTTGTCTTTGCTCCTGTGTGCTCGCGCACTCTCGCCTTTTCCACTTATTTTTATTTTTGATTTATTTTTGATTTATTTTGTCAATTTAAAAAAAATACGCATCGTGCTGTGCTGTTTGTGTTTGCTTGAGTGCATTCGCGCGCTCTCGCTTTCTCCACTTTACAATTTTTTTGTTATTATTTATCTATTCCTGAGAGTTTATCTTATTTTTTATTTGTTTATTTAAATGAAGTCGACCAGTTGCCTGCCCTTCCTTCCATTATCCGTCACCGAGACAAACTGAACAAAGTTCTGAGGTCGACCTTGTAAAGATAAGGATTCAGGTCTGTCTGCTGTTTACCTTTGCTCCTGCGCGCACTGCCCTTCTCTCCACATTTATGTGTTTGTTTGTTTGTCTATCTAATCTTTTGGGTTTTTATTTCTAATGAGGTCGACCAGTTGTCTATTTATTATTTTTTTTACTACGCATCAAGCTGCGCTGCTTGTCTTTGCTCCTGTGTGCTCGCGCACTCTCGCCTTTTCCACTTATTTTTATTTTTGATTTATTTTTGATTTATTTTGTCAATTTAAAAAAAATACGCATCGTGCTGTGCTGTTTGTGTTTGCTTGAGTGCATTCGCGCGCTCTCGCTTTCTCCACTTTACAATTTTTTTGTTATTATTTATCTATTCCTGAGAGTTTATCTTATTTTTTATTTGTTTATTTAAATGAAGTCGACCAGTTGCCTGCCCTTCCTTCCATTATCCGTCACCGAGACAAACTGAACAAAGTTCTGAGGTCGACCTTGTAAAGATAAGGATTCAGGTCTGTCTGCTGTTTACCTTTGCTCCTGCCGCACTGCCCTTCTCTCCACATTTATGTGTTTGTTTGTTTGTCTATCTAATCTTTTGGGTTTTTATTTCTAATGAGGTCGACCAGTTGTCTATTTATTATTTTTTTTACTACGCATCAAGCTGCGCTGCTTGTCTTTGCTCCTGTGTGCTCGCGCACTCTCGCCTTTTCCACTTATTTTTATTTTTGATTTATTTTTGATTTATTTTGTCAATTTAAAAAAAATACGCATCGTGCTGTGCTGTTTGTGTTTGCTTGAGTGCATTCGCGCGCTCTCGCTTTCTCCACTTTACAATTTTTTTGTTATTATTTATCTATTCCTGAGAGTTTATCTTATTTTTTATTTGTTTATTTAAATGAAGTCGACCAGTTGCCTGCCCTTCCTTCCATTATCCGTCACCGAGACAAACTGAACAAAGTTCTGAGGTCGACCTTGTAAAGATAAGGATTCAGGTCTGTCTGCTGTTTACCTTTGCTCCTGCGCGCACTGCCCTTCTCTCCACATTTATGTGTTTGTTTGTTTGTCTATCTAATCTTTTGGGTTTTTATTTCTAATGAGGTCGACCAGTTGTCTATTTATTATTTTTTTTACTACGCATCAAGCTGCGCTGCTTGTCTTTGCTCCTGTGTGCTCGCGCACTCTCGCCTTTTCCACTTATTTTTATTTTTGATTTATTTTTGATTTATTTTGTCAATTTAAAAAAAATACGCATCGTGCTGTGCTGTTTGTGTTTGCTTGAGTGCATTCGCGCGCTCTCGCTTTCTCCACTTTACAATTTTTTTGTTATTATTTATCTATTCCTGAGAGTTTATCTTATTTTTTATTTGTTTATTTAAATGAAGTCGACCAGTTGCCTGCCCTTCCTTCCATTATCCGTCACCGAGACAAACTGAACAAAGTTCTGAGGTCGACCTTGTAAAGATAAGGATTCAGGTCTGTCTGCTGTTTACCTTTGCTCCTGCGCGCACTGCCCTTCTCTCCACATTTATGTGTTTGTTTGTTTGTCTATCTAATCTTTTGGGTTTTTATTTCTAATGAGGTCGACCAGTTGTCTATTTATTATTTTTTTTACTACGCATCAAGCTGCGCTGCTTGTCTTTGCTCCTGTGTGCTCGCGCACTCTCGCCTTTTCCACTTATTTTTATTTTTGATTTATTTTTGATTTATTTTGTCAATTTAAAAAAAATACGCATCGTGCTGTGCTGTTTGTGTTTGCTTGAGTGCATTCGCGCGCTCTCGCTTTCTCCACTTTACAATTTTTTTGTTATTATTTATCTATTCCTGAGAGTTTATCTTATTTTTTATTTGTTTATTTAAATGAAGTCGACCAGTTGCCTGCCCTTCCTTCCATTATCCGTCACCGAGACAAACTGAACAAAGTTCTGAGGTCGACCTTGTAAAGATAAGGATTCAGGTCTGTCTGCTGTTTACCTTTGCTCCTGCGCGCACTGCCCTTCTCTCCACATTTATGTGTTTGTTTGTTTGTCTATCTAATCTTTTGGGTTTTTATTTCTAATGAGGTCGACCAGTTGTCTATTTATTATTTTTTTACTACGCATCAAGCTGCGCTGCTTGTCTTTGCTCCTGTGTGCTCGCGCACTCTCGCCTTTTCCACTTATTTTTATTTTTGATTTATTTTTGATTTATTTTGTCAATTTAAAAAAAATACGCATCGTGCTGTGCTGTTTGTGTTTGCTTGAGTGCATTCGCGCGCTCTCGCTTTCTCCACTTTACAATTTTTTTGTTATTATTTATCTATTCCTGAGAGTTTATCTTATTTTTTATTTGTTTATTTAAATGAAGTCGACCAGTTGCCTGCCCTTCCTTCCATTATCCGTCACCGAGACAAACTGAACAAAGTTCTGAGGTCGACCTTGTAAAGATAAGGATTCAGGTCTGTCTGCTGTTTACCTTTGCTCCTGCGCGCACTGCCCTTCTCTCCACATTTATGTGTTTGTTTGTTTGTCTATCTAATCTTTTGGGTTTTTATTTCTAATGAGGTCGACCAGTTGTCTATTTATTATTTTTTTTACTACGCATCAAGCTGCGCTGCTTGTCTTTGCTCCTGTGTGCTCGCGCACTCTCGCCTTTTCCACTTATTTTTATTTTTGATTTATTTTTGATTTATTTTGTCAATTTAAAAAAAATACGCATCGTGCTGTGCTGTTTGTGTTTGCTTGAGTGCATTCGCGCGCTCTCGCTTTCTCCACTTTACAATTTTTTTGTTATTATTTATCTATTCCTGAGAGTTTATCTTATTTTTTATTTGTTTATTTAAATGAAGTCGACCAGTTGCCTGCCCTTCCTTCCATTATCCGTCACCGAGACAAACTGAACAAAGTTCTGAGGTCGACCTTGTAAAGATAAGGATTCAGGTCTGTCTGCTGTTTACCTTTGCTCCTGCGCACTGCCCTTCTCTCCACATTTATGTGTTTGTTTGTTTGTCTATCTAATCTTTTGGGTTTTTATTTCTAATGAGGTCGACCAGTTGTCTATTTATTATTTTTTTTACTACGCATCAAGCTGCGCTGCTTGTCTTTGCTCCTGTGTGCTCGCGCACTCTCGCCTTTTCCACTTATTTTTATTTTTGATTTATTTTTGATTTATTTTGTCAATTTTAAAAAAAATACGCATCGTGCTGTGCTGTTTGTGTTTGCTTGAGTGCATTCGCGCGCTCTCGCTTTCTCCACTTTACAATTTTTTTGTTATTATTTATCTATTCCTGAGAGTTTATCTTATTTTTTATTTGTTTATTTAAATGAAGTCGACCAGTTGCCTGCCCTTCCTTCCATTATCCGTCACCGAGACAAACTGAACAAAGTTCTGAGGTCGACCTTGTAAAGATAAGGATTCAGGTCTGTCTGCTGTTTACCTTTGCTCCTGCGCGCACTGCCCTTCTCTCCACATTTATGTGTTTGTTTGTTTGTCTATCTAATCTTTTGGGTTTTTATTTCTAATGAGGTCGACCAGTTGTCTATTTATTATTTTTTTTACTACGCATCAAGCTGCGCTGCTTGTCTTTGCTCCTGTGTGCTCGCGCACTCTCGCCTTTTCCACTTATTTTTATTTTTGATTTATTTTTGATTTATTTTGTCAATTTTAAAAAAATACGCATCGTGCTGTGCTGTTTGTGTTTGCTTGAGTGCATTCCGCGCTCTCGCTTTCTCCACTTTACAATTTTTTGTTATTATTTATCTATTCCTGAGAGTTTATCTTATTTTTTATTTGTTTATTTAAATGAAGTCGACCAGTTGCCTGCCCTTCCTTCCATTATCCGTCACCGAGACAAACTGAACAAAGTTCTGAGGTCGACCTTGTAAAGATAAGGATTCAGGTCTGTCTGCTGTTTACCTTTGCTCCTGCGCGCACTGCCCTTCTCTCCACATTTATGTGTTTGTTTGTTTGTCTATCTAATCTTTTGGGTTTTTATTTCTAATGAGGTCGACCAGTTGTCTATTTATTATTTTTTTTACTACGCATCAAGCTGCGCTGCTTGTCTTTGCTCCTGTGTGCTCGCGCACTCTCGCCTTTTCCACTTATTTTTATTTTTGATTTATTTTTGATTTATTTTGTCAATTTAAAAAAAATACGCATCGTGCTGTGCTGTTTGTGTTTGCTTGAGTGCATTCGCGCGCTCTCGCTTTCTCCACTTTACAATTGTTTTGTTATTATTTATCTATTCCTGAGAGTTTATCTTATTTTTTATTTGTTTATTTAAATGAAGTCGACCAGTTGCCTGCCCTTCCTTCCATTATCCGTCACCGAGACAAACTGAACAAAGTTCTGAGGTCGACCTTGTAAAGATAAGGATTCAGGTCTGTCTGCTGTTTACCTTTGCTCCTGCGCGCACTGCCCTTCTCTCCACATTTATGTGTTTGTTTGTTTGTCTATCTAATCTTTTGGGTTTTTATTTCTAATGAGGTCGACCAGTTGTCTATTTATTATTTTTTTTACTACGCATCAAGCTGCGCTGCTTGTCTTTGCTCCTGTGTGCTCGCGCACTCTCGCCTTTTCCACTTATTTTTATTTTTATTTATTTTTGATTTATTTTGTCAATTTAAAAAAAATACGCATCGTGCTGTGCTGTTTGTGTTTGCTTGAGTGCATTCGCGCGCTCTCGCTTTCTCCACTTTACAATTTTTTTGTTATTATTTATCTATTCCTGAGAGTTTATCTTATTTTTTATTTGTTTATTTAAATGAAGTCGACCAGTTGCCTGCCCTTCCTTCCATTATCCGTCACCGAGACAAACTGAACAAAGTTCTGAGGTCGACCTTGTAAAGATAAGGATTCAGGTCTGTCTGCTGTTTACCTTTGCTCCTGCGCGCACTGCCCTTCTCTCCACATTTATGTGTTTGTTTGTTTGTCTATCTAATCTTTTGGGTTTTTATTTCTAATGAGGTCGACCAGTTGTCTATTTATTATTTTTTTTACTACGCATCAAGCTGCGCTGCTTGTCTTTGCTCCTGTGTGCTCGCGCACTCTCGCCTTTTCCACTTATTTTTATTTTTGATTTATTTTTGATTTATTTTGTCAATTTTAAAAAAAATACGCATCGTGCTGTGCTGTTTGTGTTTGCTTGAGTGCATTCGCGCGCTCTCGCTTTCTCCACTTTACAATTTTTTTGTTATTATTTATCTATTCCTGAGAGTTTATCTTATTTTTTATTTGTTTATTTAAATGAAGTCGACCAGTTGCCTGCCCTTCCTTCCATTATCCGTCACCGAGACAAACTGAACAAAGTTCTGAGGTCGACCTTGTAAAGATAAGGATTCAGGTCTGTCTGCTGTTTACCTTTGCTCCTGCGCGCACTGCCCTTCTCTCCACATTTATGTGTTTGTTTGTTTGTCTATCTAATCTTTTGGGTTTTTATTTCTAATGAGGTCGACCAGTTGTCTATTTATTATTTTTTTTACTACGCATCAAGCTGCGCTGCTTGTCTTTGCTCCTGTGTGCTCGCGCACTCTCGCCTTTTCCACTTATTTTTATTTTTGATTTATTTTTGATTTATTTTGTCAATTTTTAAAAAAAATACGCATCGTGCTGTGCTGTTTGTGTTTGCTTGAGTGCATTCGCGCGCTCTCGCTTTCTCCACTTTACAATTTTTTTGTTATTATTTATCTATTCCTGAGAGTTTATCTTATTTTTTATTTGTTTATTTAAATGAAGTCGACCAGTTGCCTGCCCTTCCTTCCATTATCCGTCACCGAGACAAACTGAACAAAGTTCTGAGGTCGACCTTGTAAAGATAAGGATTCAGGTCTGTCTGCTGTTTACCTTTGCTCCTGCGCGCACTGCCCTTCTCTCCACATTTATGTGTTTGTTTGTTTGTCTATCTAATCTTTTGGGTTTTTATTTCTAATGAGGTCGACCAGTTGTCTATTTATTATTTTTTTTACTACGCATCAAGCTGCGCTGCTTGTCTTTGCTCCTGTGTGCTCGCGCACTCTCGCCTTTTCCACTTATTTTTATTTTTGATTTATTTTTGATTTATTTTGTCAATTTAAAAAAAAATACGCATCGTGCTGTGCTGTTTGTGTTTGCTTGAGTGCATTCGCGCGCTCTCGCTTTCTCCACTTTACAATTTTTTTGTTATTATTTATCTATTCCTGAGAGTTTATCTTATTTTTTATTTGTTTATTTAAATGAAGTCGACCAGTTGCCTGCCCTTCCTTCCATTATCCGTCACCGAGACAAACTGAACAAAGTTCTGAGGTCGACCTTGTAAAGATAAGGATTCAGGTCTGTCTGCTGTTTACCTTTGCTCCTGCGCGCACTGCCCTTCTCTCCACATTTATGTGTTTGTTTGTTTGTCTATCTAATCTTTTGGGTTTTTATTTCTAATGAGGTCGACCAGTTGTCTATTTATTATTTTTTTTACTACGCATCAAGCTGCGCTGCTTGTCTTTGCTCCTGTGTGCTCGCGCACTCTCGCCTTTTCCACTTATTTTTATTTTTGATTTATTTTTGATTTATTTTGTCAATTTTAAAAAAAAATACGCATCGTGCTGTGCTGTTTGTGTTTGCTTGAGTGCATTCGCGCGCTCTCGCTTTCTCCACTTTACAATTTTTTTGTTATTATTTATCTATTCCTGAGAGTTTATCTTATTTTTTATTTGTTTATTTAAATGAAGTCGACCAGTTGCCTGCCCTTCCTTCCATTATCCGTCACCGAGACAAACTGAACAAAGTTCTGAGGTCGACCTTGTAAAGATAAGGATTCAGGTCTGTCTGCTGTTTACCTTTGCTCCTGCGCGCACTGCCCTTCTCTCCACATTTATGTGTTTGTTTGTTTGTCTATCTAATCTTTTGGGTTTTTATTTCTAATGAGGTCGACCAGTTGTCTATTTATTATTTTTTTTACTACGCATCAAGCTGCGCTGCTTGTCTTTGCTCCTGTGTGCTCGCGCACTCTCGCCTTTTCCACTTATTTTTATTTTTGATTTATTTTTGATTTATTTTGTCAATTTAAAAAAAAATACGCATCGTGCTGTGCTGTTTGTGTTTGCTTGAGTGCATTGCGCGCTCTCGCTTTCTCCACTTTACAATTTTTTTGTTATTATTTATCTATTCCTGAGAGTTTATCTTATTTTTTATTTGTTTATTTAAATGAAGTCGACCAGTTGCCTGCCCTTCCTTCCATTATCCGTCACCGAGACAAACTGAACAAAGTTCTGAGGTCGACCTTGTAAAGATAAGGATTCAGGTCTGTCTGCTGTTTACCTTTGCTCCTGCGCGCACTGCCCTTCTCTCCACATTTATGTGTTTGTTTGTTTGTCTATCTAATCTTTTGGTTTTTATTTCTAATGAGGTCGACCAGTTGTCTATTTATTATTTTTTTTACTACGCATCAAGCTGCGCTGCTTGTCTTTGCTCCTGTGTGCTCGCGCACTCTCGCCTTTTCCACTTATTTTTATTTTTGATTTATTTTTGATTTATTTTGTCAATTTTAAAAAAAATACGCATCGTGCTGTGCTGTTTGTGTTTGCTTGAGTGCATTCGCGCGCTCTCGCTTTCTCCACTTTACAATTTTTTTGTTATTATTTATCTATTCCTGAGAGTTTATCTTATTTTTTATTTGTTTATTTAAATGAAGTCGACCAGTTGCCTGCCCTTCCTTCCATTATCCGTCACCGAGACAAACTGAACAAAGTTCTGAGGTCGACCTTGTAAAGATAAGGATTCAGGTCTGTCTGCTGTTTACCTTTGCTCCTGCGCGCACTGCCCTTCTCTCCACATTTATGTGTTTGTTTGTTTGTCTATCTAATCTTTTGGGTTTTTATTTCTAATGAGGTCGACCAGTTGTCTATTTATTATTTTTTTTACTACGCATCAAGCTGCGCTGCTTGTCTTTGCTCCTGTGTGCTCGCGCACTCTCGCCTTTTCCACTTATTTTTATTTTTGATTTATTTTTGATTTATTTTGTCAATTTAAAAAAAATACGCATCGTGCTGTGCTGTTTGTGTTTGCTTGAGTGCATTCGCGCGCTCTCGCTTTCTCCACTTTACAATTTTTTTGTTATTATTTATCTATTCCTGAGAGTTTATCTTATTTTTTATTTGTTTATTTAAATGAAGTCGACCAGTTGCCTGCCCTTCCTTCCATTATCCGTCACCGAGACAAACTGAACAAAGTTCTGAGGTCGACCTTGTAAAGATAAGGATTCAGGTCTGTCTGCTGTTTACCTTTGCTCCTGCGCGCACTGCCCTTCTCTCCACATTTATGTGTTTGTTTGTTTGTCTATCTAATCTTTTGGGTTTTTATTTCTAATGAGGTCGACCAGTTGTCTATTTATTATTTTTTTTACTACGCATCAAGCTGCGCTGCTTGTCTTTGCTCCTGTGTGCTCGCGCACTCTCGCCTTTTCCACTTATTTTTATTTTTGATTTATTTTTGATTTATTTTGTCAATTTAAAAAAAATACGCATCGTGCTGTGCTGTTTGTGTTTGCTTGAGTGCATTCGCGCGCTCTCGCTTTCTCCACTTTACAATTTTTTTGTTATTATTTATCTATTCCTGAGAGTTTATCTTATTTTTTATTTGTTTATTTAAATGAAGTCGACCAGTTGCCTGCCCTTCCTTCCATTATCCGTCACCGAGACAAACTGAACAAAGTTCTGAGGTCGACCTTGTAAAGATAAGGATTCAGGTCTGTCTGCTGTTTACCTTTGCTCCTGCGCGCACTGCCCTTCTCTCCACATTTATGTGTTTGTTTGTTTGTCTATCTAATCTTTTGGGTTTTTATTTCTAATGAGGTCGACCAGTTGTCTATTTATTATTTTTTTTACTACGCATCAAGCTGCGCTGCTTGTCTTTGCTCCTGTGTGCTCGCGCACTCTCGCCTTTTCCACTTATTTTTATTTTTGATTTATTTTTGATTTATTTTGTCAATTTTAAAAAAAATACGCATCGTGCTGTGCTGTTTGTGTTTGCTTGAGTGCATTCGCGCGCTCTCGCTTTCTCCACTTTACAATTGTTTTGTTATTATTTATCTATTCCTGAGAGTTTATCTTATTTTTTATTTGTTTATTTAAATGAAGTCGACCAGTTGCCTGCCCTTCCTTCCATTATCCGTCACCGAGACAAACTGAACAAAGTTCTGAGGTCGACCTTGTAAAGATAAGGATTCAGGTCTGTCTGCTGTTTACCTTTGCTCCTGCCCGCACTGCCCTTCTCTCCACATTTATGTGTTTGTTTGTTTGTCTATCTAATCTTTTGGGTTTTTATTTCTAATGAGGTCGACCTAGTTGTCTATTTATTATTTTTTTTACTACGCATCAAGCTGCGCTGCTTGTCTTTGCTCCTGTGTGCTCGCGCACTCTCGCCTTTTCCACTTATTTTTATTTTTGATTTATTTTGTCAATTTAAAAAAAATACGCATCGTGCTGTGCTGTTTGTGTTTGCTTGAGTGCATTCGCGCGCTCTCGCTTTCTCCACTTTACAATTTTTTTGTTATTATTTATCTATTCCTGAGAGTTTATCTTATTTTTTATTTGTTTATTTAAATGAAGTCGACCAGTTGCCTGCCCTTCCTTCCATTATCCGTCACCGAGACAAACTGAACAAAGTTCTGAGGTCGACCTTGTAAAGATAAGGATTCAGGTCTGTCTGCTGTTTACCTTTGCTCCTGCGCGCACTGCCCTTCTCTCCACATTTATGTGTTTGTTTGTTTGTCTATCTAATCTTTTGGGTTTTATTTCTAATGAGGTCGACCAGTTGTCTATTTATTATTTTTTTTACTACGCATCAAGCTGCGCTGCTTGTCTTTGCTCCTGTGTGCTCGCGCACTCTCGCCTTTTCCACGTATTTTTATTTTTGATTTATTTTTGATTTATTTTGTCAATTTAAAAAAAATACGCATCGTGCTGTGCTGTTTGTGTTTGCTTGAGTGCATTCGCGCGCTCTCGCTTTCTCCACTTTACAATTTTTTTGTTATTATTTATCTATTCCTGAGAGTTTATCTTATTTTTATTTGTTTATTTAAATGAAGTCGACCAGTTGCCTGCCCTTCCTTCCATTATCCGTCACC
Source organism: Perognathus longimembris pacificus (assembly GCF_023159225.1). Taxonomy (NCBI): domain Eukaryota; kingdom Metazoa; phylum Chordata; class Mammalia; order Rodentia; family Heteromyidae; genus Perognathus; species Perognathus longimembris. Next base: position 26,777 of record NW_025957737.1, read on the forward strand.
GAGACAAACTGAACAAAGTTCTGAGGTCGACCTTTTAAAGATAAGGATTCAGGTCTGTCTGCTGTTTACCTTTGCTCCTGCGCGCACTGCCCTTCTCTCCACGTTTATGTGTTTGTTTGTTTGTCTATCTAATCTTTTGGGTTTTTATTTCTAATGAGGTCGACCAGTTGTCTATTTATTATTTTTTTTACTACGCATCAAGCTGCGCTGCTTGTCTTTGCTCCTGTGTGCTCGCGCACTCTCGCCTTTTCCACTTATTTTTATTTTTGATTTATTTTTGATTTATTTTGTCAATTTAAAAAAAATACGCATCGTGCTGTGCTGTTTGTGTTTGCTTGAGTGCATTCGCGCGCTCTCGCTTTCTCCACTTTACAATTTTTTTGTTATTATTTATCTATTCCTGAGAGTTTATCTTATTTTTTATTTGTTTATTTAAATGAAGTCGACCAGTTGTCTGCCCTTCCTTCCAATATCCGTCACCGAGACAAACTGAACAAAGTTCTGAGGTCGACCTTGTAAAGATAACGATTCAGGTCTGTCTGCTGTTTACCTTTGCTCCTGCGCGCACTGCCCTTCTCTCCACATTTATGTGTTTGTTTGTTTGTCTATCTAATATTTTGGGTTTTTATTTCTAATGAGGTCAACCTGTTGTCTATTTATTATTTTTTTTACTACGCATCAAGCTGCGCTGCTTGTCTTTGCTCCTGTGTGCTCGCGCACTCTCGCCTTTTCCACTTATTTTTATTTTTGATTTATTTTTGATTTATTTTGTCAATTTAAAAATAAAAATGCATCGTGCTGTGCTGTTTGTGTTTGCTTGAGTGCATTAGCGCGCTCTCGCTTTCTCCACTTTACAATTTTTTTGTTATTATTTATCTATTCCTGAGAGTTTATCTTATTTTTTATTTGTTTATTTAAATGAAGTCGACCAGGTGCCTGCCCTTCCTTCCATTATCCGTCACCGAGACAAACTGAACAAAGTTCTGAGGTCGACCTTGTAAAGATAAGGATTCAGGTCTGTCTGCTGTTTACCTTTGCTCCTGCGCGCACTGCCCTTCTCTCCACATTTATGTGTTTGTTTGTTTGTCTATCTAATCTTTTAGGTTTTTATTTCTAATGAGGACGACCAGTTGTCTATTTATTATTTTTTTTACTACGCATCAAGCTGCGCTGCTTGTCTTTGCTCCTGTGTGCTCGCGCAGTCTCGCCTTTTGCACTTATTTTTATTTTTGATTTATTTTTGATTTATTTTGTCAATTTTAAAAAAATACGCATCGTGCTGTGCTGTTTGTGTTTGCTTGAGTGCATTCGCGCGCTCTCGCTTTCTCCACTTTACAATTGTTTTGTTATTATTTATCTATTCCTGAGAGTTTATCTTATTTTTTATTTGTTTATTTAAATGAAGTCGACCAGTTGCCTGCCCTTCCTTCCATTATCCGTCACCGAGACAAACTGAACAAAGTTCTGAGGTCGACCTTGTAAAGATAAGGATTCAGGTCTGTCTGCTGTTTACCTTTGCTCCTGCGCGCACTGCCCTTCTCTCCACATTTATGTGTTTGTTTGTTTGTCTATCTAATCTTTTGGGTTTTTATTTCTAATGAGGTCGACCAGTTGTCTATTTATTATTTTTTTTACTACGCATCAAGCTGCGCTGCTTGTCTTTGCTCCTGTGTGCTCGCGCACTCTCGCCTTTTCCACTTATTTTTATTTTTGATTTATTTTTGATTTATTTTGTCAATTTAAAAAAAAAAATAGCATCGTGCTGTGCTGTTTGTGTTTGCTTGAGTGCATTCGCGCGCTCTCGCTTTCTCCACTTTACAATTTTTTTGTTATTATTTATCTATTCCTGAGAGTTTATCTTATTTTTTATTTGTTTATTTAAATGAAGTCGACCAGTTGCCTGCCCTTCCTTCCATTATCCGTCACCGAGACAAACTGAACAAAGTTCTGAGGTCGACCTTGTAAAGATAAGGATTCAGGTCTGTCTGCTGTTTACCTTTGCCTGCGCGCACTGCCCTTCTCTCCACATTTATGTTTTGTTTGTTTGTCTATCTAATCTTTTGGGTTTTTATTTCTAATGAGGTCGACCAGTTGTCTATTTATTATTTTTTTTACTACGCATCAGCTGCGCTGCTTGTCTTTGCTCCTGTGTGCTCGCGCACTCTCGCCTTTTCCACTTATTTTTATTTTTGATTTATTTTTTTATTTTGTCAATTTAAAAAAAATACGCATCGTGCTGTGCTGTTTGTGTTTGCTTGAGTGCATTCGCGCGCTCTCGCTTTCTCCACTTTACAATTTTTTTGTTATTATTTATCTATTCCTGAGAGTTTATCTTATTTTTTATTTGTTTATTTAAATGAAGTCGACCAGTTGCCTGCCCTTCCTTCCATTATCCGTCACCGAGACAAACTGAACAAAGTTCTGAGGTCGACCTTGTAAAGATAAGGATTCAGGTCTGTCTGCTGTTTACCTTTTCTCCTGCGCGCACTGCCCTTCTCTCCACATTTATGTGTTTCTTTGTTTTCTATCTAATCTTTTGGGTTTTATTTCTAATGAGGTCGACCAGTTGTCTATTTATTATTTTTTTTACTACGCATCAAGCTGCGCTGCTTGTCTTTGCTCCTGTGTGCTCGCGCACTCTCGCCTTTTCCACTTATTTTTATTTTTGATTTATTTTTGATTTATTTTGTCAATTTAAAAAAAATACGCATCGTGCTGTGCTGTTTGTGTTTCCTTGAGTGCATTCGCGCGCTCTCGCTTTCTCCACTTTACAATTTTTTTGTTATTATTTATCTATTCCTGAGAGTTTATCTTATTTTTTGATTTGTTTATTTAAATGAAGTCGACCAGTTGCCTGCCCTTCCTTCCATTATCCGTCACCGAAACAAACTGAACAAAGTTCTGAGGTCGACCTTTTAAAGATAAGGATTCAGGTCTGTCTGCTGTTTACCTTTGCTCCTGCGCGCACTGCCCTTCTCTCCACGTTTATGTGTTTGTTTGTTTGTCTATCTAATCTTTTGGGTTTTTATTTCTAATGAGGTCGACCAGTTGTCTATTTATTATTTTTTTTTATTACGCATCAAGCTGCGCTGCTTGTCTTTGCTCCTGTGTGCTCGCGCACTCTCGCCTTTTCCACTTATTTTTATTTTTGATTTATTTTTGATTTATTTTGTCAATTTAAAAAAAATACGCATCGTGCTGTGCTGTTTGTGTTTGCTTGAGTGCATTCGCGCGCTCTCGCTTTCTCCACTTTACAATTTTTTTGTTATTATTTATCTATTCCTGAGAGTTTATCTTATTTTTTATTTGTTTATTTAAATGAAGTCGACCAGTTGCCTGCCCTTCCTTCCATTATCCGTCACCGAGACAAACTGAACAAAGTTCTGAGGTCGACCTTGTAAAGATAAGGATTCAGGTCTGTCTGCTGTTTACCTTTGCTCCTGCGCGCACTGCCCTTCTCTCCACATTTATGTGTTTGTTTGTTTGTCTATCTAATCTTTTGGGTTTTTATTTCTAATGAGGTCGACCAGTTGTCTATTTATTATTTTTTTTACTACGCATCAAGCTGCGCTGCTTGTCTTTGCTCCTGTGTGCTCGCGCACTCTCGCCTTTTCCACTTATTTTTATTTTTGATTTATTTTTGATTTATTTTGTCAATTTAAAAAAAATACGCATCGTGCTGTGCTGTTTGTGTTTGCTTGAGTGCATTCGCGCGCTCTCGCTTTCTCCACTTTACAATTGTTTTGTTATTATTTATCTATTCCTGAGAGTTTATCTTATTTTTTATTTGTTTATTTAAATGAAGTCGACCAGTTGCCTGCCCTTCCTTCCATTATCCGTCACCGAGACAAACTGAACAAAGTTCTGAGGTCGACCTTGTAAAGATAAGGATTCAGGTCTGTCTGCTGTTTACCTTTGCTCCTGCGCGCACTGCCCTTCTCTCCACATTTATGTGTTTGTTTGTTTGTCTATCTAATCTTTTGGGTTTTTATTTCTAATGAGGTCGACCAGTTGTCTATTTATTATTTTTTTTACTACGCATCAAGCTGCGCTGCTTGTCTTTGCTCCTGTGTGCTCGCGCACTCTCGCCTTTTCCACTTATTTTTATTTTTGATTTATTTTTGATTTATTTTGTCAATTTAAAAAAAATACGCATCGTGCTGTGCTGTTT